>NC_081412.1:112686491-112916491 GCF_030272615.1 Cryptomeria japonica | reverse complement strand
CAAAAATACAAATAATAATGAATAAAAAGAAAATATTTTTTGGTGATGTTGGATTGCTTGTGAGCACGAATGTTCTTGCATAAAAAATTCTACATATTCTTCAAATGAAAAAATGTGCCTTCAAATCCTTTTACAAATTTTGGTACTTTGCAAAGCATTGAACAATTTCTTCAATTGATGATCTCATCAATTCTTTGGAGTGTGAAAAAGAAATTTCTCTTTGAAACTTTATAGAAAGAGTTTCATATCTGATAATCGTGGCATGATTCACACGCTAGAAAGAAAACCAACCCTAATATCAATTTGAAAAACCCATAAATTATTTATACAAGATAAATTTAATATTTGATTAATTTTAACTAGATCTTGTAAAACCTAAAATATTCTTCATAATTTTTGTATCAAAATTGATAATCTAGATTAACAAAAGGTCATTAAATGAAAAATATTAAAAAAAACTTATTTATAATGTGATTTGAAATACTTCAAAATATTTTGCAACAATAGAAAAACTAATTGATGCAACAATAGTAGTGAAAATGATTGCAATAATAGTAGCAACAATAATTACAACTACTACAAAAATAGTAATACAACCTAAATCCATCTCAAACTAAAAATTGTACAAACTTGATGATGCTAATATCTATAACTATGACATTATTTAAGTGAGGTTCTCATATAGAATAAAAAGTTTTTCATCTTCTAATCCTTTAAACCAAAGGGTTTTTATTCTCAAAATTGGTTACTCAAGCACAAGGGCTCAAAACAAGTTTGACAAGGGTTTTTTGTGTAGAGTAAGTATTCTATTTTGAATAATCAAAATGTAGGAATATATCCTTATAACTTATTCATGCAATCTTGGGAGAAGAAACATGGTCACTTTGTGTGCTATAGGGATCACCCATGTCCTTGACATCATTATCATTAATGCTCTTGAATAGAAATCACTCCCTTTAGGATGTCTAAAGGTGCATTGAGGTGTGAGGAACTCCTCTTCTTAATTATTATTATTTTGTGCATTAATGAAATCTTTTAATTTGAGTGTCTATGGAAAAGAAGAGCCCACAAAATCCACTAAAATGACAACATAGAGATGAGGTGAGATAATTCAATATTTGAAACTTTAACTACTACACTAGTTATATAGTGAGAACCTTTATCTTTTTTCATCATTGGAAGTACATGTGAATCCTTTACATAAGGATGAATAGTTGTTTAGTGGTGTTAAAGTTCTAGTTGGATAATTACAAGGCTATATCAAGTCATTAGTGACATCCTGGTTTACATAGGAACATATGTGGAAGTGAATAGTGGAAAATGTAAATATTTTGGATTTTCAAAGATTGGGGATTGAAAACGCCTCGTTGCCATATTATATCAAAAGTCAAATATAAGAGATACAAAGAAAAACATACTTAGGAAAAGGGATGGGCAAAACTTTGGCACTAAATGGAACTCAATGTAAGGATTGAGGGGTCAATGTTTGGATGAAAGGAATGATGATAATAGGAAGTTTGACTCTTTCATAAAGACAAAGGAAAAGTGGAGGTTGAAGGAAAGAGGTTCTAAGAAGGAAAATTCTTAAATACTTACAAGGACAAAGGCAAACTATAGACTTGGATGAAAAGGCATGCATAAATGGAGAAGTTTGATATTTCAATAGGAATAAGGAAAATAATAGAGTTGGGTGAAAAGGAATAGTAAGAAGGGAAATTTTGAAATTCCAACATAGTCACATTCCTTAGAAATTTAAATAATAAAACCTCCACTCTTAAAATATTTGAGACCCATTAAGTTGGGCTCCATGAGGGTTTACTCAATGAAAATAGGAAGTGGGCTTTTGGTACACAAGCATAAATTTGTTAAAAATGGGACATTCCACTTTTTCTTTCACATCCACACTTAACAAGGGGATATGGAAATTTTATTTTCATCATAGGGACTCGAGAATGAGATAATATGAAGATAACTTATACACACAACTAAACAAGATTTGTTTTATCACACAACACAATCATTCCTTTTCATAGTTACTTCATTTTTCTTATATCATAAGGTACAATTATTTTTATCACAAATAGATTTAACAAGCATTAGGCATATCAAATAATAGAATGCACACAAAAAACCTAAAATTAAATGTCTAGGAGAAAGCCATTCAACTTCATCAATAAAATTATTATCTATTAGGATCAGTGATATTAATCTTATAATCTTAGTACTATATATCTTAATTTTAATAGTTGGTCATTATTTCAAGTGACTCCAAGAATCGTGGAAGGGGAGCCTAGATGTACTACTTGAAGAATATTTTTTAGTTAAATATTATTTTCTAGGCACTTGACATATTCTTTGTAAGGTTGCATTAAGTGGGAAGCTTAATTAGACATATGACAAACATAATTAGACACTTGACATGAAGTGCAAAGAAACCTATGACTATGAGTATGATGTTGTAAGAGATGTAAAAACTAGCTATAAAATTTTAAAAAGTGTAAGAATCCATATTTGATTACATGTAACAAATTGGTGGCCTTTTTGGACTTGAGTTGTCACTTTGTCTTTTAGAGGGTTATTTTTATCCTCAAATGAAGTTAGATGACCCATTTAATGAGAAAATTACTAAATCTTCTAAAAATATTCTTGCAACTCCTACAGACTTGTTGTGAGGTATGTTGGGTTCCAAAACCACTGTTTATGCTCCAAGAGAAATTATTTTATAGCCAAAAACATATCTAGTTGACATGGGATTGATTATCTTATCAATAAAGCAACATCATGTCACTCCTCGTCCAATAATATATACATACATGGAATCCAACTCACCTAAGCACCTACACTCTTATAGGAATTAATTTTAATCTCATACCTCTCATGCACATCTGCATGGGCACACATGTCAATGCATAACCACTTGGAAGAGAAAAAAGTTGACTAGATATATATTGACATGTCAATATATATTCTTTCTAGGGAAATTTAGATGAGTAATCAAACTAATCAATCACCCTCCAAGTTAACCTTCAAAAGAATCCCACCCCAAGGTACTAACCTTAGTCGGTTAAAATGACATAAAAAAAACACTTAAATATTCTTTCACCTCTTCAAAATTGGCTCAAAGTGCATAATTCCAAATTTTCTCTTTAAGAATAATAAAACTCATAAAATTCATCCATAATAATGTTTGTAATAACTAACAACATAAGGGTAAAGTATACAAATCAAGGGATAAATAATTCACAACAAGGCGCATTGGTCCATACTAGATTAAGGCATTTAGTTCATCAAGATAATATGGTCAAATTATCTTTACTTCTTGGTCAAGCAAGATTGTAATATGGTTCTTCAAAAATCTCATGTTCTCCAAATTGAGCAAACTATATCAAACTACAACTTGATTTGTGAAACAAGTCTCACATGAATATATATGTATGTAATCAAAGTTAAATAATATTAGTACATTATTCACTAGTTAATAAACAAATTTAATTCACATATATTAGGAATACATCTCAATTGATAATGGCACATCATAATCGTAAGTAGAAATCAAGTCCATAAAGAGAATCATGATTAAATCACATCATTGTCACTCATTAAATTTATCTTATCAATCCATATCAATTCTCGTAAAACTCACTAATCATATTAAATCATGATTTTTTTATGTTTGAATAGATCACCTTAAAATCCATATTGATATCTTGATTATGATTTATATTAGGAATACATCTCAATTGATAATGGCACATCATAATCGTAAGTAGAAATCAAGTCCATAAAGAGAATCATGATTAAATCACATCATTGTCACTCATAAAATTTATCTTATCAATCCATATCAATTATCGTAAAACTCACTATTCATATTAAATCATGATTTTTTAATGTTTGAATAGATCACTTTAAAATCCATATTGATATCTTGATTATGATTTATTTCAACATTCATTTTTTATTTATTTAAAAAAACTTTGAAGTTATTATTCAAACATTCTCATGTAATGCATGACATGTGAATCCAGAGTTATCATATCATATAATTGTACAACTTTTCAAATTTAATCAATAATCTGAAGTTTACATTAGAAGCATTATTTATTATTAATTTAAAATTAGATATACTGTTGGCATTTCAGTAGAAAGAAAGATTGTTGATATTCAATAAGGATATTGAGAAGGTTGTTGGAGATTATTGATATAACTGAAAAAGGATGATAACTATCTTTATAACATTATTTTGTCATTGATGTCAAGAAATTGATTTTCTGATTCAGTATGATGTTGCCATATCTTGAGAAGATTGATTAGAAGAGAATTAATATGTTGGTAAAAGACATAGAAAGAATGTGATGAATAAGAGGAGGAATAAGATATTCAATGGGCAACTATTACCGAGTTAGATAATGATGAGATCATGATGTTTAGATTGTTTTGATGTCCTACATATTTTGTTGATTGTAAGGTTAATACTATACTATGTCACTGAACAAAGAACCTAGTCAGTAAACCCTAAGGTTATCAATATCGGTTAATGAAGGCGGAATGTCTACCGAGTAAAGTTTAGTATTTATGGAGTTGCAACCGAGTTATGAAAGATTGTATTGGATGAATACAAGCATTATTTAATGAAGGACAATGATGAGCTGGAGTTGATTTAATGATTGGCATGTCCCACATGAAGTTTGTTAAGGATCTATGGCAATGGAAGATCGGCAGGAAGAACTACAACGCAGATTGAACTGCAATAACCTTGTGCAAGTTCCTAGAAAGGAATGCAAGTCCCGAGGCAAGGTAAAATGTTTTTAGATCGGAAGGATACATTGAACCTGGTCAAGTTTGAAGATCTGATGGCTAAGATTGATCATGGGAAATGTGATCAAGGAGATTAAGCAGTTAGCAATTGTTTATAAATAAGGAATTGTTGATAAACAATGAATGCGAGCAAATGTAAGCACAAGGATGCTACATAGTGATTACTGAGCATAGAAGCTTGAAGACTTGTTTGAATAACAGAGTAAAGAGCCCACTAGAGGGACAAGATAAGTCTTATGACTATATTGTTTTGAGCAAATAAGAATCTGCTTTAGCATTTTAGAAGTGAAGTTGCAGATATATTTTTATTACTGTTATTTTGTAAGTAACAGAAAATCTCTTAACCGAGTGGACTTAACAGTCTTATTTGTAAACCCTCTAGCAAGGTAACATTTTAAATGAGTGTTTGAAATCCTTTAACAAGGTCACTTCTAAAAAAGTGAAGATCCTAACAGATCTGAGGGAAATCCCTTAACCGGGTCACATCTAGCAATGTGTTTGTAATCTTTAACAGGATTTGCTTTTAACCGAGCATACTTTAGAAGAGTATATTTCTTACTGGATCCAAAATCCCACAGTGGTTTTTCCCTATTTGGGTTTCCATGTTAAATCTGGTGTTATGAGTTTTATGATGATTATGTGTTTATGAGTTTGCATCTTTAGCAGTATTTTGGTTATATTGCTGAAGTATAAGTTACCGAGGTTGAATCTGTTGATTTTATGGATTATTAAGTTAGTATGATTCACCCCTCCCCCTAGTCTTGTTAGCTATTGGAATAAGTACTTTACAATTAGTGTCAGAACTATCAATTGGTATCAAAGCTTTGGACTCCGAAAGAAAAGTTTAAAGGTACTTGAGGCAAAGATCCAAAGATTTATAAAAGGGATGCACCAAAGCTGAACAAGTCAAGTTTCTCTACATGGCAGAAAAGGATGAAGCTGCACTTATCAGAAATTTGATAATATGCTACATATTATTTGGAGAATGATTACATTGCACCGAGCACCAATTCAATGACCTTGGAAGAGATAAAGGCAAAGCAAGAACATATTCAAGCTATGATTGAAATAACATCAGCATTTACCGACTCGAAGTTTAATGATCTAGAAGGTTGTAATGATGCAAAAGCAATGTGGACTAAGCTCATATCTGTGTATGGAGGTGATGAACATGTTCAAAGAGAAAAAGTAGATAGTCTAAGAGGACAACTTGAATCCATGAGAATGAATGAAGGTGAGAACATAACCCAATACAGTACAAGAATAAAGGAGACTGTAAATCAAATTAAAGTAGCAGGTGGAACTATTGAAGAAAAGGATGTAACAAGTAAGTTGTTGAGAACCCTTCTACCAGCTTATGGTATTCAAGTCTTTGCAATCAATAAATTGAGGTCTATACCTAACATGCCAGTTTCTTTGGATGCTACTATTGGTAAGCTACATGCATTTGAGTTAAGTAATTTTGATAACAGTGGGTCTTCGGTAAATAAAGAAGAATCTGCATTCAGTTATTTTCATATTGGTGAATCTGATGATTACAATGATAGAATGAGTAAGTACTCTGAAGGGGATCAAAGTGAAGTAAGTGAAAGATTTCACAAGAACATGGAAAAAGTGCACAAACTGTATGAGGAAATCAAGAAGCAAGAAGAGTTTGAAGCACTATTAGCCAGAAGGTTACCGAGAGGAAAAGGTAAGTATAAAGGAAAGCTACCTTTAAAATTTTTCAATTGTGATAAAATAGGACATATGGCTTCTAACTGCGCTGATAAAGAATCTAGTGAAAATAGAGATTATCGAAAAGATAGACAGAAAGAAAACCACTAAAGAGGACACTGAGACTTCAGAAGGAGAGATAGAAAGACATGCCTAGTTATTGATGAGGAATCCAATGATGACAAATCTGATGAAACTGCTACTGAGGAAGTTCTTTATGTGGCTATTAAAAATGGATCTGATGAAGAAAGGTATGAAGAAAAAGCCCTAGTATCTCACATAAATAACAATGATTCTTGGATCATAGACAGTGGATGCTCACATCACATGACAAGTGATAAACACAAGTTTGTTAAATTAGAAGACTGTGATGGAGGCTATGTAAGATTTGGTAATGATGTACCATGTCCGGTGAAAGGAAAAGGATCTATAACACTTCTTGACAATGCTAAATGTGATGATGTATACTAGGTTGAAGGTTTGAAATACAATTTGTTGAGTGTAGCACAACTAAACAATACAGGATACCGAATAGAATTTCAGAAAGGAATTGTCAAAGTTCATGACAAGCATGGAAAGTTAGCTGCTATTGGGACACAAAAAAAAGGTAATACATTCCATATTGACTCAACTCAGAACAAGTGTCTTTATGCAAACATAGATGATACCTGGTTATGGCATAAAAGGTTTTGTCATGTAAATTTTGATAATCTGATCAATATAAGCAAGAAGCACCGAGTAAGAGGTCTACCGAGTTTGGAAAAACCTGAGAATGCTATGTGCCGAGAATGACAAATGGGTAAGATGACAAGATCAAGCTTTACAAGTAAGTCCTACACTTCTAAAGGAATTTTAGATCTAGTACATACTGATCTTTGTGGTCCTATGAAAATTCAAAGTTATTATGGTGATAAATATTTCATATTATTTGTGGATGATTACTCAAGGATGATGTTAGTTATGTTTTTAAAAGAAAAATCAGAATCTTTTCAAATGTTTAAATGGTACAGGGCAAGAGTTGAAAATGAAACAGGAAGACTACTGAAATGTCTTAGATCTGGTAGAGGAGGATAATTCACTTCTGATGAATTTAACCTATTCTGCAATGATCATGGTATAAAAAGACAAGTATCTGCACCAAGAACACCTCAGCAAAATGGGATAGCCGAGAGAAGAAACAGATCAATTGTTGACTGTGCCAGAACCCTGATGATAGAAAAGAGGGCACCTCTAACATTTTGGAGAGAAGCAATTAGCACTGCAGTTTACACCCTGAACCGAGTTCAACTGAAGAAAGGAACTATGAAGACACCATATGAGATCTGGTATGACAAGAAACCTAATGTAAGTTATTTTAAAATCATTGGAAGTAGATGCTATGTTCACAAAGATGACAGAAATGGAAAGTTTGATCAGAAAAGTGAGGAAGTAACATTTCTTGGTTATTCTTCTAGAAGTAAAGCATTTAAATGTCTGATCAAATAATCTAACAAAATAGTAGAAAGTGCAAATGTGAAAATTAATGAATTTGCATAAATAAATGATGAAGGAAATTCCAAAGAATCAAAAGATTAGAAGAATTTGTTTATGTGCAACCGAGAAGTCCTGCCGAGAAAACTACTGAAGAAAATGAAGATAATGTCCAGTTACCGAGTGATGAAGAAGATCATACAGAACCTACCGAGCCTATATTAGCTAAAAATGTCAGAAGACATCATGCATCAAGTTACATTATAGGAGATAAGGATGATCCAGTGATGACAAGGAACAAACTGAGATAGAACACATGTCTGATATCTGAATTTGAACCGAGAATAGTAAAAGAGGCATTTAACAATGAAGATTGGGTAAATGCTATGACAGAAGAGATTGATCAAATCAAGAAGAATGACACATGGACACTGATCTCAAGACCAAAGGACAAAAATGTAATCGGTACTAAGTGGATTTTCAGAAACAAGCTAAATGAAAAAGGTGAGGTCATTTGAAACAAAGCAAGACTAGTTTGCAAAGGTTATGCTCAAGAAGAAGGAATAGATTATGGTGAAACTTTTGCACCTATGGCTAGACTTGAGGGAGTAAGAACATTGTTGGCATATGCTGCTTTCAAAAATTTCAAGGTATATCAAATGGATGTTAAATCTGCATTTTTGAATGGTATACTAGAAGAAGAAGTTTATATAGAACAACCTGAAGGATTTGTTGAAGATAAGAGTAAAGATCAGGTATGTAAACTGAACAAAGCTTTATATGGTCTGAAACAAGCTCCTAGAGCATGGTATGAAAGATTGCACTCTTACTTAATCAAGATTGGTTTTATAAGGATAAGTGAAAACAACAATATGTACATGAAGAATGATGAGGATAATGGAATACTGATCTCAGCCATATTTGTTGATGACATTATATTTTGTGGAAATGACTCTTTATGCAAGGATTTTGGAAATGAAATGTGCAAAGAATTTGAGATGTCACTAATCGGTGAGATAAAGTATTTTATAGGTTTACAGATACTGCAAATAAAAGATGAGATTTTCATTACTCAATCCAAATACATAAAGGAAATCTTGAATAAATTTGGAATGGAGGATTCTAAACCAGTAAGTACTCCTATGACTACCAACTATAAACTATCAAAGAATGATGAATCTGCATCTGTTCATGAGACACTTTACCGATCTATGATTGGAAAGTTGCAATATGTTGTTCATAGCAGGCCGGATATAGCACATGCAGTAGGTATAGTTGGAAGATTTTCTGCAGATCCCAAGGAAACCCATATGACAACAATCAAGAGAATTTTCAAATACATGAGAGGCACTGAAGATTATGGCTTAGTATATGAAAAGAGGAATGATTTTGATTTGAAAGTTTATACTGATGTTGATTGGGCAGGAAACATTGATGATCGGAAAAGCACAAGTGGTGGAGTTTTCTTCTTAGGAAGCAGACTTGTAAGTTGGCTTAGCAAGAAACAAGGATGCATTTCACAGTCAACAGCTGAAGCTAAATATGTCGCTGCAGCATTGAATTGTACCAACATAGCATGGATCAAACAACTGCTGGAAGGTATAAATGAAAAGGTTATCGAGCCAGTAACTATATTTTGTGACAACACTAGTGCCATTACCATATCAAAGAATCTGGCAATGCACTCTAAGACAAAGCATATCCATATAAAGTATCATTATCTCATAGAAGAAGTTCAAGAGAAGAATGTTATGATGGAATATATCAGTTCAAAGGAGCAAATTGTAGACATCTTCACAAAGCCACTACCAAGGGACACTTTTGAGTATCTCAGAAGCAAGTTAGGGGTCCTACCCATATCTTCTACTCACTGACAGAGTTCGGTGAAAGCATCAATTCGATGAATCAAAAGAATATTATGTGTGGATTGATGTTGATTTACGCACTTTAGAAGGTTTTATAAAGGTGTGGAGGAAATAGCAAATAGAGACAAGTTGCTTTGACTGAGACTAAGATGATACACAGCAAGGCAAATCACTTCACACAAGAAGAAATCATGATTTAGTTCTTTTACTTTTTTTGGCATTGTTGTCAAAGGGGGAGAAGAATAAATGGTTGACTGAATGATAAAAGTCCTAAATGAAGAAGAATGTAAGACTAATGGCAGGGGGAGAAGGCTACAAAAGGAGAAGACTTCAAAAGATTGTAACAGCTCAAGGATAATAGGAGAAGTCTAACAACAATCTGAATCCAAATCAATTTGAATATCTTGTTGGTATTACCTGTTACTACTTATCAGATTGACATTAGTTTTATGTCAAAGTTATACTATATACTCTAGTCAGTTATCTATTACCGAGATATTCAGTCGGTATGCACAGTCTAGTCGGTTACAGAAGAAAGCAGTCACAAAACGCAGTATACACCAAGCTGTCTACCGAGTATCTTTACATGTCTATCGAGCAGCAAAGATGACACACCAAGTTGATATATACCGAGTGAAACGTGTTACTAGATTCATTGAACCTAGACATGCATATGAAAACATGTTACAAGATCAAGGCACATCTAACCATTATCACATTGGAAATTGCACTTAAAGATTGTGTATGATTTTGAAGTCATTTAACCAATGAAATAATTTGCATGGTTATTCATTCAATAAATCATGTGCATGAGTGTAAGAAGATTGTTACAGAGACATAGAGATCACTGAGAAGGTTTTTAGAGAATAGTCAAAGAACAGAGTAAACAGAAGGGTTTACCGAGTTACTATATGGGTTACCGAGGTATGCTATAAGCAAGGTAATCTTATTCTGAGCACATAGAATCTGCTATAACATTCTAGATATAAAGTTGTAGATATTTGTAATGATTTTATTGTAATATTTTGAAGTTGTAAGAGAAACCTTTAACAGGGTAAAAGACTCTAATCAAGTCTATAAATTGTAAAGCCTCTAACCAGGTGCAACATTTAGATGAAGTGTTGTGAAATCCTTTAGCAAGGTAGATCTAACAGATCTTGTTACTCCTAACAGGGTAAGCTATTAGAAATAGCTAAACATGTAGCTCTAACGGAGCACTCTTTATTATTGTTGTAGTGAAGTTGTGGGTGCCATCCCTACCACAGTTTTTCTCTCTAACCAAGAGTTTCTGCGTAACCAAAATATATGTGTTACGGAGTGAATCATGTATGATTGTTATCTATTTGTTTTAGCTTTATATTATGTTATTGCACTATTCAGTTTATGCATAATAGTAAATTTATTATTAAAGAAAAGTTTTGGAGTACTGATTCACCCCTCCCCTCTCAGTACATTAGCTTTCCATATTGGGCCTAACAATTGGTATCAGAGCTTGAATCTTGGAAAAGGGTTTAACTTCCTAAAGAGAAAGATCTTATCAATGGAAGGCTATAAACAATCTCGGAGGATTGTGTATCTGCAAGAAGAGATGGATCATGCTAATCAAGTGATTGCAGACATGCAAAGGCAAATGCAAAAATCTCTGAAAGTGAGAAGAAGATTATCTGATGATTTGCAGGACTCTCAAGAGTTAGTGGAACAAATTGAGACATCATCTGAGAATAGTATATTTGAAGAAACTGAAGAAATGATTGGAGTATTGAAAGAAAAGAACAAATCACTAGTTGATCAAATGAAAGCAATGAAAAGAGAACATGAACATTTCAGCACACAGATGACTGAAAATCTTGATGCATTGAGGACAGCTGAGGATAAAGCAAGAGATCTACAAAGAGAGAAACAACAACTTGAAGTCTTAGTATCTGATAAGAATGATGAAATCACAAGGTTAACTGGAATTCAACAAAACCTATCAGATCAACTAGGTTATGCACATCATGAAGCAATTCTGAAGAATGATGAGAATCAAGCATTGAAACTTGAAGTATCAAAGTTAACCGATGAACTTGAAATAGAGAAGAAATCCAAAGAAACACTGAAGAAGAGTTATGAAGCATCAAAGATGTTGGATGAGCAACTGAATACAAGACGACCCAACAAAGATGCAGGACTCGGTTACAAAGGAAAAGTCTCTACCGAGAAAGGAATTCATACTACCGAGAGAGGAGAATCATCAAAGCAAGCTGGAAACAAGAATAACATCAAAAGAAAGAAGCCTATTTGCAACTACTGTGGAAATCAAGGTCACACTGCCAACATATGCCAAATCAAAAAAAGGTAAGCAACCGAATGTCACTAAGTCCAATGGTTATTGTTACAATTGCAATAAATATGGTCACACATCTAATCAATGTAGGACAAAGTTTGTTAACAATTATCAGAAGGCAAAATTCAAAGGGTTTTGTAAAAACTGCAATAGATATGGACATAGTACTGAGAAGTGTTGGTTTAAGCAAAAGAACTATATGTGGTATGCACACCGAGCAAATGCTAGAGGTTACCAAACTCACACAGATCCTTACCAACAGTATTTTGCAGTACCATGGGATTACAATACAAGGATATGGTGTGAATGTTGTGGAAGATATGGACATATAAGTGCTAACTGTTTTATAAGTTTTGGGATGTACAACCGAAGATCATGGAGAAATCCTGGTATGGCATGTTTTCATTGTCACAAAGTTGGACACTTAGCTGGAGATTGCAGAGATCAACCTAGAAAAGACACTGAAGAAATAAAAGAAAAATTAAAAATGATTTGGAAAAAGAAGGAAATTGTGTCAAATGAAGAAAGCACCTTACCTACTAAGTTAGGTGCACCGATTCCAAATTAATCGGTAAAGGTATGAAGGGACTGCATTCTCTGAAGGTTAAAATCTTAACCGTTCCTATTCTATTTATGTACTTAATTCAAAATCTGCATAATTAAGATGTATTAGTAAGTTTGAAATTCTATCAAAGTCTTTTGAAGTACTTTACAGGAAGTCTGTCAAGTCAGTGAATACAGGGAACCTGTCTAGTCGGTGAATGAAGGAAGATTGGTTACTCGGTCAAAACAGAAAAGGAAAGTAAATTGGTTAAAGAGGAACCGAGTGCATTTATTGTTTTTGACCTAACCCACATGGAGCTCAATAAGGTATTTTGTGTACTTAAAAGCATTTTCGTGGTCATTTTCACTTACCAAGTTTTCGAGAAAGTAGAGCAAGCGAATCTAAGGTGATCAAACCTCCTACAAAGCAAATTCAAGGTATTTACATCAATCTCAACACATCGTTAAGTTGGTTTACCAATCTTATCTAGTTGCCATTATCTGCTAAGTATAAAGCGTCAGTTGTTTGAAATCCTGAAACCCTAAGGACCTTTTGTCAGCTTTTATCTGAAATCTTCAATGGCGCCCAAGATCCAAGATCCCATAGTTGTCAAGAATGTAGAAAAGCCCTCACTAAAATACTCTTTGACTCCCAAAGTCACTTCTGAACCGGATGACAAAACCACCTTTTCACTCATCCCAGACAGAGTGTTACTAGTCGAGGATGTGAGATTCTTCACCAAATGTCGTGTTGAACAACTCGGTCATGTTGAAATCAAAGACACCTATGATGAGTTGTGTACTGATGGTAAATTGAACAGCAAGTACAAGCACATTAAGATCAAAGGATTAACTGAAGCCCTAACCTATCCCCGTGTGTTCAAACCCCAGTGGGTCAAGTTTGTTCTGAGCAGAGTTCACGATGATTTCATATGGCTAGAAGAGCAACCATTTAAGATTACTAAGGAAATAATTCATCTGATTACCGGTTACCCTATCTATGATCATGCCCAAGCCCAAAAGATGATATCACAGAAGGAATTGATCAGTTTAACCAGAGTATAATCTAATTGGAGAGGATTGAAACTAAACAATGTCACTGATGAAGAACTAAAATTTGCCATTAGAGTAATGGGCTAGTGTTTCTTCCAATCGGCAAGGGAAAACAGTGTTCCCTGTGCAACAGTAGACCTGGCATACAAAATTGTGAAAAAGGGAATGAAAATTGATCTATGTGAGGTGTTGTTGAAGAACCTATTTGAAAATATGAACACCATCAGGAAGCCGAAGAAGATCAACTCGGCTAATACTCTAAAGTTTGGATCATTACTGGTATGCATGTTTTTCTATTTTGAAAAATTCTTTCCATCAGTCGGTAAAGTTGTTTGGGAATTACACCGACCAATCACCCATCAGATTAATGACTTCATTAAGAAGTTAGGAGACAATTTCAATGATATTATGGATGATTACTTCAGTAAATTTCAAGAGAAAATGCATAACAGGTATAGGATTCCACCCCAGCTAGTAGAGAAATACAAAAGTGATATATGTTTTGAAGTTGACACTGATTACTGTTATGTGAATGTTGTGGAACCAAGGACTCAATCTTTGTCACTAATGGGTTACGAGATTGATTTTAACATCACAAAACAGCAAATTGATGCATTTCTTACATTGCCTAGACATGCTACCGAGTTGAGGTATGGTACCTATGAGGAAGTAAAGGAAAAGGCAAAGATGAACATTGTAGCACCCAACGCTATAAGAAAGGCAACAAAAATGATAAAGGCATTGTTAGAGAAATTAGGAGAAGACTCTTCCTCTACACCTATCAAAGGCACCATTGCCATTACCAAAGAGGAATCTGAAGCCCAAGAGGCAGCTATAACACTGAGCACTGAATTGCCTAAGGGTAAAGTGTTGAAGAGAAAGAAACAGGACACATCAAAGGCCTCACCAACTCCACCTCCAGTAAAGCGACCTAACACAAGAGCATCTGCAACCTCACCGAGTAAGAAAACAAAAAGTGTTACTACTCCCAAGGTAACAAAGACATACAAGAAATCTACTCGGAGACTCATTTTGGCAAAAGAGTCGAGTGATACAAAATTAGAGGATGCAAGCAAATTCCAGATTGCCAAGAGCAAGAAGGTAAATATACATAGTGTTGAAAACTTATGTGCTAATCTGAAAGAATATGGTGGATTTGGAGGATTTAGATATGTCAAGTATGAAACCAGGAACAATGATGAAAAGAGACAAATTAAAGAAGTTGTCATCTGCACACTTTTAAAGTTTTGATTAGCTCCATTGGAACTAGCTAAGTCACTTCCAAATGAACTATATCTGCATATTGATAATAGGTGGAAATATGCAATGGACTCAGAGAAACAAATCAGAGAGAGAAGTCTGGTTCATCTCTTTCCTGACATGTCAATCGCAAAAATAAAGGGACATCTGACAACCTACAACTCAAAGTTTCTTGTCAAACAAAGAGCCTTAAAACTGATGAATGGGCTATATATTGAAGTGGAAAATGAGACAAAAGCAAAGTGGCAGGAAATCTTCAAAATCAAGGATGTCGATAAGCAAGCTACAGTTGAAATCATTGATGTCACCAAGCACGATCCTGATGTCACCGAGCAAGGTCCTGATGCTACCGAACAAGACCCTGTTGACACCATTCAAATAGATGAAGATGTCATGGATTCAGAGGCACCGGAATAGGAAATGATAGAAGGCACTGCATATGCAAAACTTGTATCTAGTGAATCAGTCTTGGAACAAGTTCAGCCTTATCCACCGGTCAAGCAACCTGTCTCAACCGAAACTCCTCAGGATACAGATCAAGGCACTGAAGGTCACAATTCTACAGTAGGAGAAGGTACTACTCAAGAACAGACATCTCAAGCACCTTCTAACACTGAGACTGTTGCAACTAATACTCCAAGTACCGAGACACCGAAGGACTCTACAGAGGCTAAAGGAACCGATCAAAGTGTTTCCTCTACCGAGCAACCTACCGAGGGTCATCAAGCCTCACAAGCCCTTGTCTTAGTTCCATCGGTGAAAGGTAAAGAAAAGAAAATGAAAAAGCATAGTTTTAAAGTTGATTTGTCAAAACCAATAGCGTTGCCCAATATAGACATATCAAAATTGAAAGGGCAAGCACTCACTGATTTCGATGAACTGTGCAAAGCAAAGGCCAAACAAGAAAAGAAAATGGCCATTCAAAAGAAAAATAAAGTACTTCAGAAGGTAAAAGCACTCCTAATAGATATGCTACCTGAAGCTACAGTATCAACTGATGCAGCCATCCACATTCAACTAGATGAACTCCTCACAAAGATAGAGATATCTGGAGTAGATGCATCGGAGTATTTGAGCAAGCTGAAAGACAAAGAGCTCATTGCCAAGATGATAGAAGAGGTACAAAAAGCTATAGCTATTGGCAAAGTTAAACTTGTCAAATTTATTGCTGAGTTGACCCCTCAACTCAAGCACATTCTTTATTTATTTCAAAAACTCTACACATTTTCTTTATTCATTAAAGACATTAAGAATAAAACAGAGGCAATTGAGAAAGAGATCACTGATCTCTCGAGCAAGTTGACCACAGAGCCAAATTCAGTTCAGAATTTTTATACAAGGTTACCACAGCTCATGACTCAACAATTGGAACTAAGAAATGAAGAACACAAGATCCGGATGGACATAATGACACTCCAGACATTATTCCTTCCACATCTCTCATCGGTCCAAGAAAAGATCAACCGAGCCACATACTTATCTACTACTCAAGAGGGAAGCACTCTAGATGGCTTAATATCATTATTGGCTGATATTCAAGCGCATAATTCATTAATGGATAGTGTAAAGGATGCGCTCTCTATCGCTCTCACTGACGCCCGGACCAAGTACAAATCCATTTTTTATCAGTTACCACCCCTGAATGGTAATTAAGTTTTTGATGTTTGTCAAAAAGGGGGAGTAATATGATACAGTCTTGGGGGAGTAATACAGAGTGATACAGTATTGAGAGAATGGTATAGTATCGGAGTATAGTATATAGGGGGAGTACACCGAGTAGTAAACAGAACACTAAGCAAAGCACACAGAACACATCACCGAGCATGCAAAATCAGAGTTTTGTACAGTATATCGATAAGGGGAGTATATATGATATATTATATTATCTATTGTATATACTGTCAGTATAGTCAGATTTTGCAAGTATATAAATTTCTGAGTTATAACTTTGAAAGTAGTTTTTGTCAAACATCTCAACTAATATCAAAAGGGGAGATTGTTACTAATTATCAAATTGCCATTAGTTTTATGTCAAAGTTATACTATATACTCTAGTCGGTTATCTATTACCGAGATATTCAGTCGGTATGCACAGTCTAGTCGATTACAGAAGAAAGCAGTCACAAAACGCGGTATACACCGAGCTGTCTACCGAGTATCTTTACATGTCTACCGAGCAGCAAAGATGACACACCGAGTTGATATACACCGAGTGAAATGTGTTACCAGATTCATTGAACCTGGACATGCATATGAAAACGTATTACAAGGTCGAGGCACGTCTAACCGTTATCACATTGGAAATTGCACTTAAAGATTGTGTATTATTTTGAGGTCATTTAACCAATGAAATAATTTGCATGGTTATTCATTCAATAAATCATGTTTGTAAGATTGAAGCAATGAAAGGATCACCGTCATAAGAGATCTATTTATACAGCATGAGTTAAGAGTTAAAGAGGTGTGTGCATGAGTGTAAGAAGATTGATACAAAGACATAGAGGTCACCGAGAAGGTTTTCAGAGAACAGTCAAAGAACAGAGTAAACAGAAGGGTTTACCAAGTTACTATATGGGCTACCGAGGTATGCTATAAGAAAGGTAATCTTATTCTGAGCACATAGAATCTACTATAACATTCTAGATGTAAAGTTGCAGATATTTGTAATGATTTTATTGTAATATTTTGAAGTTGTAAGAGAAACCTTTAACAGGGTAAAAGACTCTAATCAAGTCTATAAATTGTAAAGCCTCTAACAGGTGCAGCATTTAGATGAAGTGTTGTGAAATCCTTTAGCAAGGTAGATCTAACAGATCTTGCTACTCCTAACAGGGTAAGCTATCAAAAATAGCTAAACATGTAGCTCTAATGGAGCACTCTTTATTATTTAAGTAGTGAAGTTGTGGGTGCCATCCCCACCGAAGTTTTTCACTCTAACCAAGAGTTTCTGTGTAACCAAAATATATGTGTTATGGAGTGAATCATGTATGATTGTTATCTATTTGTTTTAGCTTTATATTATGTTATTGCACTATTCGGTTTATGCATAACAGTAAAGTTATTATTGAAGAAAAGTTTTGGAGTACTGATTCACCCTCCAATCTCAGTACATTAGCTTTCCATATTGTGCCTAACATTACCATTTAATTGTTTGTTTTGCCATCAATGCCAAAGGGAGAGATTGTTGGCATTTCAGTAGAAAGAAAGATTGTTGATATTCAATAAGGATATTGAGAAGGTTGTTGGAGATTATTGATATAACTGAAAAAGGATGATAACTATCTTTATAACATTATTTTGTCATTGATGTCAAGAAATTGATTTTCTGATTCAGTATGATGTTGCTATATCTTGAGAAGATTGATTAGAAGAGAATTAAGATGTCGGTAAAAGACACAGAAAGAATGTGATGAATAAGAGGAGGAATAACATATTCAATGGGCAACTATTACCAAGTTAGACAATGATGAGATCATGATGTTTAGATTGTTTTGATATCCTAAATATGTTGTTGATTGTAAGGTTAATACTATACTATGTCACTGAGCAAAGAACCTAGTCAGTAAACCCTAAGGTTATCAATATCGGTTAATGAAGGCGGAATGTCTACCGAGTAAACTTTAGTATTTACCGAGTTGCAACTGAGTTATGACAGATCGTATTCAATGAATACAAGAATTGTTTAATGAAGGACAATGATGAGTTAGAGTTGATTTAATGAAGGGTATGCCGCACATGAAGTTTGTTAAGGATCTATAGCAATGGAAATCAACAGGAAGATCTACAGCGCAGATTGAACCGCAATACCCTTGTGCAAGTTCCTAGAAAGGAATGCAAGTCCCGAGGCAAGGTAAAACATTTTTAGATCGGAAGGATACATTGAACCTGGTCAAGTTTGAAGATCTGATGGCTAAGATTGATCATGGGAAATGTGATCAAGGAGATTAAGCGGTTAGTAATTGTTTATAAATAAGGAATTGTTGATAAACAATGAATGCGAGCAAATGTAAGCACAAGGATGCTACATAGTGATTACCGAGCATAGAAGCTTGAAGACCTATTTGAATAACAGAGTAGAGAGCCTAGCAGAGGGACAAGATAAGTCTTATGACTAGATTGTTTTGAGCAAATAAGAATCTGCTTTAGCATTTTAGATGTGAAGTTGCAGATATATTTTTATTACTATTATTTTGTAAGTGACATAAAATCTCTTAACTGAATGGACTTAACAGTCTTATTTGTAAACCCTCTAGCAAAGTAACATTCTAAATGAGTGTTTGAAATCCTTTAACAAGGTCACTTCTAAAAAAGTGAAGATCCTAACAGATCTGAGGGAAATCCCTTAACCGGGTCACATCTAGCAATGTGTTTGTAATCTTTAACAGGATTTGCTTTTAACCGAGCATACTCTATATGAGTATATTTCCCACAGTGGTTTTTCCCTATTTGGGTTTCCATGTTAAATCTGGTGTTATGAGTTTTATGATGATTATGTGTTTATGAGTTTGCATGTTTAGCAGTTTTTTTGTTATATTGCTGAAGTATAAGTTACCGATGTTGAATCTGTTGGTTTTATGGATTATTAAGTTATTAAGTTAGTATGATTCACCCCCCCCCTCTCATCTTGTTAGCTATTGGCATCAGTACTTTACAATTAGTATCAGAACTATCAATTGGTATCAGAGTTTTGGGCTCCGGAAGAAAAGTTTAAAGGTACTTGAGGCAAAGATCCGAAGATGTATAAAAGGGATGCACCAAAGCTAAACAAGTCAAGATTCTCTACATGGCAGAAAAGGATGAAGCTGCACTTATCAGGAATTCAAGAATATGCTACATATTATTTGGAGAATGATTACATTGCACCGAGCACCAATCCAATGACCTTGGAAGAGATAAAGGCAAAGCAAGAACATATTCAAGCTATGATTGAAATAACATCAGCATTGACTGACTCAGAGTTTAATGATCTAGAAGGTTGTAATGATGCAAAAGCAATGTGGACTAAGCTCATATCTGTGTATGGAGGTGATGAACATGTTCAAAGAGCAAAACTAGATAGTCTAAGAGGACAACTTGAATCCATGAGAATGAATGAAGGTGAGAACATAACCCAATATAGTACAAGGTTAAAAGAGACTGTAAATCAAATTAAAGGAGCAGGTGGAACTATTGAAGAAAAGGATGTAACAAGTAAGTTGTTGAGAACCCTTCTACCAGCTTATGATATTCAAGTCTTTGCAATCAATGAATTGAGGTATGTACCTAACATGCCAGTTTCTTTGGATGCTACTATTGGTAAGCTACATGCATTTGAGTTAAGTAATTTTGATAACAGTGGGTCTTCGGTAAATAAAGTAGAATCTGCATTCAGTTATTTTCATATTGGTGAATGTGATGATTACAATGATAGAATGAGTAAGTACTCTAAAGAAGATCACAATGGAGCAAGTGAAATATTTTGCAAGAACATGGAAAAAGTGCACAAACTATATGAGGAAATCAAGAAGCAAGAAGAGTTTGAAGCACTATTAGCCAGAAGGTTACCGAGAGGAAAAGGTAAGTATAAAGGAAAGCTACCTTTAACATGTTTCAATTGTGATAAAATAGGACATATGGCTTCTAACTGCGCTGATAAAGAATCTAGTGAAAAGAGAGATTACCGAGAAGACAAACAGAAAGACAACCACTAAAGAGGACACTGAGACTTCAGAAGGAGAGATAGAAAGACATGCCTAGTTGCTGATGAGGAATCCAACGATGACAAATCTGATGAAACTGATACTGAGGAAGTTCTTTATGTGGCTATTAAAGATGGATCTGATGAAGAAAGGTATGAAGAAAAAGCCCTAGTATCTCACATAAATAACAATGATTCTTGGATCATAGACAGTGGATGCTCACATCACATGACAGGTGATAAACACAAGTTTGTTAAATTAGAAGACTATGATGGAGGTTATGTAAGATTTGGTAATGATGCACCATGTCCGGTGAAAGGTAAAGGATCTATAACACTTCTTGACAATGCTAAATGTGATGATGTATACTGGGTTGAAGGTTTGAAATACAATTTGTTGAGTGTAGCATAGCTAAACATTAAGGGATACCGAATACAATTTCAGAAAGGAATTGTCAAAGTTCATGACAAGCATGGAAAGTTAGCTGCTACCGAGACACAAACAAATGGTAATACATTTCATCTTGACTCAACTCGGAACAAGTGTCTTTATGCAAAGATAGATGATACCTGGTTATGGCATAAAAGGTTTTGTCATGTAAATTTTGATAATCTGATCAAAATAAGCAAGAAGCACTGAGTAAGAGGTCTACCAAGTCTGGAAAAACCTCAGAATGCTATGTGTCGAGGATGCCAAATGGGTAAGATGACAAGATCAAGCTTTACAAGTAAGTCCTACACTTCTAAAGGAATTTTAGATCTAGTACATACTGATCTCTGTGGTCCTATGAAAGTTCAAAGTTATTATGGTGATAAATGTTTCATATTATTTGTGGATGATTACTCAAGGATGATGTCAGTTATGTTTTAAAATGAAAAATCAGAAGATTTTCAAATATTTAAATGGTACAAGGCAAGAGTTGAAAATGAAACAACAAGACAACTGAAATGTCTTAGATCTGATAGAGGAGGAGAATTCACATCTGATGAATTTAACCTATTCTGCAATGATCATGGTATACAAAGACAAGTATCTGCACCAAGAACACCTCAGCAAAATGGGATAGCCGAGAGAAGAAATGGATCAATTGTTGACTGTGCCAGAACCCTGATGATAAAAAAGAGGGTACCTCAAACATTTTGGAGAGAAGCAATCAGCACTGCAGTTTACACCCTGAACCGAGTTCAACTGAAGAAAGGAACTATGAAGACACCATATGAAAATCTAGTATGACAAGAAACCTAATCTAAGTTATTTTAAAATCATTGGAAGTAGATGCTATGTTCACAAAGATGGCAGAAATGGAAAGTTTGATCAGAAAAGTGAAGAAGGAACATTTCTTGGTTATTCTTCTAGAAGTAAAGCATTTAAATGCCTGATCAGGTCATCTAACAAAATAGTAGAAAGTGCAAATGTGAAAATTGATGAATTTGCAGAAATAAATGATGAAGGAAATTCCAAAGAACCAGAAGATTATGAAGAATTTGTTTATGTGCAACCAAGAAGTCCTACCGAGAAAACTAATGAAGAAAAAAAAGATAATGTCCATTTACCGAGTGATGAAGAAGATCATATGGAACCTACCGAGCCTATATTAGCCAAATATGTCAAAAGACATCATGCATCAAGTCAGATTATAGGAGATAAGGATGATCCAGTGATGACAAGGAACAAACTGAGATAGAACACATGTCTGATATCTGAATTTGAACCGAGAATAGTAAAAGAGGCATTTAACAGTGAAGATTGGGTAAATGAGAAGAGATTGATCAAATCAATAAGAATGACACATGGACACTGATCCCAAGACCAAAGGACAAAAATGTAATCGGTACTAAGTGGATTTTCAGAAACAAGCTAAATGAAAAAGGTGAGGTCATTTGAAACAAAGCAAGACTAGTTTGCAAAGGTTATGCTCAAGAAGAAGGAATAGATTATGGTGAAACTTTTGCACCTATGGCTAGACTTGAGGGAGTAAGAACATTGTTGGCATATGCTGCTTTCAAAAATTTCAAGGTATATCAAATGGATGTTAAATCTGCATTTTTGAATGGTATACTAGAAGAAGAAGTTTATATAGAACAACCTGAAGGATTTGTTGAAGACAAGAGTAAAGATCAGGTATGCAAACTGAACAAAGCTTTATATGGTCTGAAACAAGCACCTAGAGCATGGTATGAAAGATTGCACTCTTACTTAATCAAGATTGGTTTTATAAGGACAAGTGAAAATAGCAATATGTACATGAAGAATGATGAGGACAATGGAATACTGATCTGAGCCATATTTGTTGATGACATTATATTTTGTGGAAATGACTCTTTATGCAAGGATTTTGGAAATGAAATGTGCAAAGAATTTGAGATGTCACTAATCGGTGAGATAAAGTATTTTATAGGTTTACAGATACTGCAAATAAAAGATGAGATTTTCATTACTCAATCCAAGTACATAAAGGAAATCTTGAAGAAATTTGGAATTGAGGATTCTAAACCAGTAAGTACTCCTATGACTACCAACTGTAAATTGTCAAAGAATGATGAATATGCATCTGTTGATGAGACACTTTACCGGTCTATGATTGGAAAGTTGCAATATATTGTTCACAGCAGGCCGGATATAACACATGCAGTAGGTATAGTTGCAAGATTTTATGCAGATCCCAAGGAAACCCATATGACAACAATCAAGAGAATTTTCAGATACCTGAGAGGCACTAAAGATTATGGCTTAGTATATGAAAAGAGGAATGATTTTGATTTGAAAGTTTATACTAATGCTGATTGGGCAGGAAACATTGATGACCGGAAAAGCACAAGTGGTGGAGCTTTCTTCCTAGGAAGAAGACTTGTAAGTTGGCTTAGCAAGAAACAAGGATGCATTTCACAGTCAACAACTGAAACTGAAAATGTCGCTGCAACATTGAATTGTACCAACATAGCATGGATCAAACAACTGATGGAAGGTATAAATGAAAAGGTTACCGAGCCAGTAACTATATTTTGTGACAACACTAGTGCCATTAACATTTCAAAGAATCTGGTAATGCACTCTAAGACATAGCATATCTCTATAAAGTATCATTATCTCAAAGAAGAAGTTCAAGAGAAGAATGTTATGCTAGAAAATATCAGTTCAAAGGAGCAAATTGCAGACATCTTCACAAAGCCACTACCAAGGGACACTTTTGAATATCTCAAAAGCAAGTTTGGGGTCCTAGCCCTATCTTCTACTCACTGATAGAGTTTGGTGAAAGCATCAATTCGATGAATCAAAAGAATATTATGTGTGGATTGATGTTGATTTACGCACTTTAGAAGGTTTTCTAAAGGTGTGCAAGAAATAGTGAATAGAGACAAGTTGCTCTGACCAAGACTGAGATGATAAACAGCAAGGCAAATCACTTCACACAGGAAGAAATCATGATTTAGTTCTTTTACTTTTTTTGGCATTTTTGTCAAAGGGGGAGAAGACTAAATGGTTGAGTGAATGATAAAAGTCCTAAATGAAGAAGAACAGAAGACTAATGACAGCAAGAGAAGGCTACAAAAGGAGAAGACTTCAGAAGATTGTAACAGCTCAAGGATAACAGGAGAAGTGTAACAGCAATCTAAATCAAAATCAATTTGAATATCTTGTTTGTATTACCATTTAATTGTTGGTTTTGCTATCAATGCCAAAGGGGGAGATTGTTGGCATTTCAGTAGAAAGAAAGATTGTTGATATTCAATAAGGATATTGAGAAGGTTGTTGGAGATTATTGATATAACTGAAAAAGGATGATAACTATCTTTATAACATTATTTTGTCATTGATGTCAAGAAATTGATTTTATGATTTAGTATGATGTTGCCATATCTTGAGAAGATTGATTAGAAGAGAATTAAGATGTCGGTAAAAGAAATAGAAAGAATGTGATGGATAAGAGGAGGAATAAGATATTCAATGGGAAACTATTACCGAGTTAGACAATGACGAGATCATGATGTTTAGATTATTTTGATGTCCTACATATGTTGTTGATTGTAAGGTTAATACTATACTATGTCACCGAGCAAAGAACCTTGTCGGTAAACCCTAAGGAACCTATTCGGTAAACCCTAAGGTTATCGATATCGGTTAATGAAGGCAGAATGTCTACCAAGTAAAGTTTAGTATTTACGGAATTGCAACTGAGTTATGACAAATAGTATTGGATGAATACAAGCATTATTTAATGAAGGACAATGATGTGCTGGAGTTGATTTAATGATTGGTATGCCGCACATGAAGTTTGTTAAGGATCTATGGCAATGGAAGATCAGCAGGAAGATCTACAGCGCAGATTGAACCGCAATAACCTTGTGCAAGTTCCTAGAAAGGAATGCAAGTCTTGAGGCAAGGTAAAACATTTTCAAATCGGAAGGATACATTGAACTTGGTCAAGTTTAAAGAACTGATGGCTAAGATTGATCATGGGAAATGTGATCAAGGAGATTAAGCGGTTAGTAATTGTTTATAAATAAGGAATTGTTGATAAACATTGAATGCAAGCAAATGTATGCACAGGGATGCTACATTGTGACTACCGAGCACAGAAGCTTGAAGACCTGTTTGAATAACAGAGTAGAGAGCCCAGCAGAGGGACAAGATAAGTCTTATGACTATATTGTTTTGAGCAAATAAGAATCTGCTTTAGCATTTTAGATGTGAAGTTGCAGATATATTTTTATTACTGTTATTTTGTAAGTGACAGAAAATCTATTAACCGAGTGGACTTAACAGTCTTATTTGTTAACCCTCTAGCAAGGTAACATTCTAAATGAGTGTTTGAAACCCTTTAACAAGGTCATTTCTAACAAAGTGAAGATCCTAACAGATCTGAGGGAAATCCCTTAACCAAGTCATATCTAGCAATGTGTTTGTAATCATTAACAGGATTTGCTTTTAACCAAGCATACTCTAGAAGAGTATATTTCTTAGTGGGTCTAAAATCCCACAGTGTTTTTTCCCTATTTGGGGTTCCACGTTAAATATGGTGTTATGAGTTTTATGATGATTATGTGTTTATGAGTTTGCATGTTTAGCAGTTTTTTGGTTATATTGCTGAAGTATAAGTTACCGAGGTTGAATCTGTTGATTTTATGGATTATTAAGTTAGTATGATTCACCCCCACCCACCCCCCCCCCCCTCCTCTCATATTGTAAGATATTGGCATCAGTACTTTACAATTAGTATGAGAACTATCATATACTATTTTTAAGTTTTTAAATCAACATCCTTAACCTTATTAAATTTGTTTATCCACAATCCACACCAAAATCAAGTTAGCACTATCATTTAATCAAATCATATTAATTTACAATACATTATATATAATTGTTAATATGTGACCTAACAATCAAGGGGACTTCAAAAAATAGGTTAAGTTGTTCACGAGTATGATATATTTAATTTAAACATCACTAATACAATCATCAAAAAGTTCACACAAATCAATTTAAGTTATTTATGTGCAATCATTATAAAATTTATTCTTCAATGAAAATAATTTTACTAACAAATTCCGCATTTCAATTAGAAGAACACTATTATTGAGATTAATCTTCACCTCTTATACCATATCAAAATTAACACCCAACTTATCATCCAATGTTATTAAATATACTATCTATCATTATTTAATTCAATAATCAACTATCATATGATTAGACTATGTAAGGTAAATTAAGTGGCTACATATTAAAATTATTCATAGACTAACACAAAAAGAGAGCATGCAAAACATTAATTACAATTATACTTAAAAAATTCACTTGACAAATCATAATTATGCAAATTAAATCATTATCAATACACTTACTTGTTAAAGTTACGCATGATTGACTATTGATAATTAACAATCACTTACAATTTCACTATTCATAAATTACTAGATATCAAATTTACAAATTTAATATCATTGATAAAAAAAAGTACAACATACCAATACTAAAAGAAGTGAATATTATGATTAAAATGAATTAATATCATGAAAATCACTTTAAAATCTAAAATTACGATACAATATTTAATAATCCAAAACATTTATTTCAATTGAATTATTTATTTCCAACTTTTCTTCCCATTCTTAAAAATAAATATTATTATTTACTTAGTCATTTTATACTGAGAATTAAAAAACCCCATTTTATTTATTTTCAATGTTTGAATTGGATTAATTTTATCTTGAGAATTCATTTGTTCTCAAGTCCTTTTCTATATGCTTATTAAAAAAACTAATAAAAAAAAGCAAAAATAAAAATCTAAAGCCATGAATTGATGGACCTTGACCTTCACATAAATGTTGAAAATAGCTTCCCATGTAGACTTTATGATCATCTTATGAATGTTCTAGAGGTTGATGGGCGTAATTATCATATTTAACACAAGTGGCCTACTATTTTCTTTCTCGTCTACATCAAGATGGGAAGATGTCATATACAAAACAAAATCTAAAATAATAATATATTTCATTGTTAAAACAAAAATATTTCATCTCAAATTTTGTCTATTTATTAGTTCCTTCAGGAATACTAATGCATTCACCCAAATTTATTAAATGTCAAAGCATCAATCAATCAGAATCAATAATTAAAATAGCTTGACCAAATTTTCTAATGTTTATATTTTTTTCAAATTTATTATTAAGTATATAAATTGATTTATCTATTATTTTATTGGATAATAGTACTCGACAGTTATTAGGATGATGTCAATATTTTAAATGTTAAAGTATCAACCAATGAGACACAAGAATTAAAATAGGTTAACCAAATTTCCTAATGTTTCTATTATTGTCTTCATTTTCATCAATAGTATTCTACAATTATTTCACTATTATGTAATAGTAACTAGTTTTGTTCTATTTCTTTTTGATAATGAAATGAGTGATAAAGCCACTTGATTTTTTATTACAATAATTTTTTAAAAAATAATGTACTGTAATTTATATATATGAATGAAATAATTATAATACATTAATTATACATAAATTAAATATAATCGAATAATTAAAACTTATTACGTAGTCATCAATTATAAATTATAGAATAATTACTATGAATAATAATAGATATTATTAATATTTTTTATTATAATATAGATTAATTATTACATGTATAATTATACATGATACTAGTTATCATAATTATTTTAATTTTTATTGGTAAAGTTTATGTAATTTTATTAATATTATCAAAAATTTCAATAAGATTTGTCACAAATTCAGCTCCTCCTATTTCAAATCCATACAAATTCACAATCTACAACTATCTTGTCCACAATAGTTTCTACATACAAAACTTGTCATAGTTTATGCTACTCTCCTTTGAATCCATACAAATTTATAGTTTGCATCTATCCTATTCACCATAATTTCTACATACATTTCTACAAAAAAAATGTGGTTCCCATCCTACTTCTTACAGAAATATTTCTATACTTCAATAGAAAACAAAAAGAAAATTGAAAACCCTAATCATCCTTCCTTCTTCACATTCTAAAACATAGGCATTATGGCAACAAATTTCTTTGTCATTGTTCCACCTTGCCTTGCTTGGTAGCCTCGGAGCTCACAAAGATGACTCTGCTCATTGCTTTTGTCTTTGATCCCATGAGTCTTCCCCTCTTTCTCTTTGTCTCATTCTTCTTTCAGCTTCTCTACTCCAAGAGTGTTATCATAATTATTATTATATTTCATTAATTAACAATAACATTTGTATAACTAGTATAAAAATACATGGAGCTTTAATTCTAATTTGGCATACTCTATTTATTGCACAAAACCTTTAGTATACATATCTTTTTTTTGTTACATGTAGAAATCATTATTGTTACAATGTTGTCTAACTAAGCAATATGTTATAGATTTTACTGATTGACAGGAACTAGATGCAACACATCTATTGTTTACTTACTAAGGAAAATCATTTTATGTTTTAATATTTAAATATAGATACTTCAAGGTTAAACTTTCTTCAATACTATTTGTTAAAAGATTTACTATATTATAACTACAAATATTAGTCAAATAATTCTAAATTATTATTTAATGATGTCAACATTTTACTATTATTACTACAATTCACAAATTCCAACTTTAATACAAAAGCATTATGGCAAGAACCTAATGCATATGTGTCTCTTGTTATGTTTGTCACAGTCTCACGACTACCATGTTAGCAATAAATGTAAAAAATTAATAATGGTTCACACTTATTTTCAGTCTTTCATATGGTATATAATAATGGGCATTTAGAGCATATGAAAAGCACATAACATTAATTGGCCAACAAATACAAATTTATTACCATAGCTATGAAGCAGTTAATGGTTGATGGATATGATGAATATTAGATATCAAAATCTTTTATAGAATTGGGCATTAATATCCACCATAATGGTTGTTTGTCCCTAGCTCTTAAAAGTTCACAATAGTTTGTTTTTCTTTTAAGTCTTTAATTGTTGTTCATATAAGTTTGTTAAAAAGTTAGCGGAAATTGTATTTGTGATATTGTTATTAGACTTTAATGCATATATTTTTAGTCAAACTCATTAATCTATTTTTTACATGAATTCATATTTCAGGAGTAGTGGATCTCTAATGAGAACAAATGCTTCACTTAGTACTCATTGCAACTAGGCTACGTTCAGGAGGGTGAAGGATTGGGACTTTTCAAGAGGTCACAAATGTAGTACCTTATCTATGAAGCTATTAGTGGTTGGTGAGTAGGATGAGTATTAGCCATCAAAAATATTTTAATCTTGGGCATTAACGTTCACCATAATGTTCTCATGTGCTTTTAAAAGTTTAGAGTAGTTTCTTTTTCATTTAAGTTCCTCTCATTTTAGTTTGTTTAAAAATTAATTGGAAATTATTTAGGATGTCAATAAAAATTTTTGTCAAATTCATTGATTCTTATTTCAAATCAATCTATATCTCGATGATTCACACAAACATACATCTCTCATGAGAATGAATGGTTCGCATAGCATTCATTGCATTCAGGTGATGCTCACAAGGGTGAAGCATTGGGACTTTTCAATAGGTCACCCATCCCAATACTACTCCAACTCAAGTAATCTTAACCATAGAGTTTCCCAAATATCAATCTCACTTTGTTTACTATCTAATTTGGAAAATTTTCAACAAGTGTTGTGTCTTATGAATTGTTCATTATAGAGTCCCTTTAGCTTGTTAATTGATAAGTAAGAGATATCTTGTATAGTGTCAAATTATGAAATTATGATTAGGATTCAATTGTTTAATTTTTCAGTCAACCTCATTGACCCATATTTCATAAGTAGTGGTTCACACAAACCTATCTCTCATGAGAACAAATGTTGACCACTTAGCTTTCATTGCACCTAGGTGATGCATATGGGTGAAGCATTGGAACTTCCCAAGACGTCACCCCATCCCAATACTACAACTCAAGTACACTTGACCATGAATTTTCCCCTAAGATCAAGTCCAATACTATTCATGCTTGAGTTGGAAAAGTACTGGGATGGATGACCTTCCAAGAAGTCTCAATGCTTCACCCTTGTTAGCATCACCTAGATGCAATAAGTGTTAAGTGGACCATACTCTATTATAAAAGATGTGTTCATGTGAACCACTACTCAGAAAATATGTGTCAATGAGTATGAATTAAACTACATAGTTGAATCTTCATAGCAATATCATAATTTGACACACTATAGAAAATACATCCTATATATATATATTATTGTTTTATGTTAAAACTATATATTTTTTTTGTTGTCTGATTGGGGAGTGAAAATCTTAGCTAATATACCTTTGGCTAAGAGTTAAAATTTGAGAAGTATCCATTTTGTCAAAGTTGGGGGATGCACCTCTGAGGATTTAAACCTTAGTAGATAGTGCAATCAAAGAACATGCCATCACCTTCATCAAATTTGTTCTCAACCAAATAAACTACAACCCTTGGTATCATACTCAAATTTGAAAAATATTGCTTGACTAAATGACATTACTTATAAGTGTCATCAAAATAAAATCTACTCATCATCCAAAAGCTTTCTCGCGAATATTTTAGAGTGTTTTTTTATTAGTAATGTTTGATTAGGATTTAAAACACAAATAAGAAGAGGAAGTAAACTTTTTAAATTGAACAAAGGTAATATAAAAGTTTATGGAATTTAAGTTCAAAGAAAAATATTGCAGCTCAAAAATTACAATAATACATTTATAATAATATAGTTGCAATAAATATAACAATAGGAGATCATAATCATAGCAAGGAAAGCCAGAAATGTAATATTACAACAATAGGACACCAATACTATATCAAAATGCTCTAGAAGCATGGTGAACAAAAAAGTAAGCACATAATCAACCACCATAGCAAGGACACACAATTCATTAGCTATAGAACTAGAATTGTTATGTGATTTTTTTCTCAAGAGAAGAGAAAGTTAAGAAATAACCCTTTAGAATTAAAAAGGAGATAAAAAAAATAATGGATATCTAGTGGTGTGAATAAGCACATATCCTAACTAGTTCTTAGTTAGCACCGATTCATACATGTTTACTTAGGACAGTTCAGTTGTCATATGGAACTCTCATTTAATATTGTTCATATTAGTTATCTTAGGTGTCATTCTAAATAGAGATGAGTCATAGCTCATTATTTAATAATAGTTTCATAATGCATCATACATTTAATTGTGTATCAAGGATAGTTGTAACTAGTTCATCATCTCTTGCCTATATAAGCAAGGCTCATTTGTACATTGCATCATATCAATTCATGTCAAGCATTTCATTTCAATATGCATGTATCATTCTGGCTCCTGTTGCAACATTCTCTTGTGGTTGGTGTGTTTTTTGGTCGATCCCTTGAACACCCTTTTTGCAGTTGTTTGCCTTGCTAAAAGAAATCTTTGTTTGGCAACCCTTTTGCAAGATGAGTTGACTAGTATAACACAACTTGCTAGACCTTTTGACTCTCATTTCCCTTTTGCAGGATTATTTGACTAGCATAACACGACTTGCTAGACCTTTTGACTCTCATTTCCCTTTTGTAGGATGAGTTGACTAGCCTAACATAACTTGCTAGACCTTTTGACTCTCCTTTCTCTTTTGCAAGATGAGTTGACTACAATTTGCTAAACCTTTGACTCTCCTCCTTACAGAATGAGTTGACTAGCATAACACAACCTGGTAGACCTTTTGACTCTCATTTCCTTTTTGTAGGATGAGTTTACTATCATAACACAGCTTAATTGACCTTTTGACTCTCCTTCCCCTTTTGCAAGATGAGTTGACTAGCATAACACAACTTGGTAGACCTTTTGACTCTCATTTCCCTTTTGTAGGATGAGTTTACTAGCATAACACAACTTGATAGACCTTTTGACTCTCCTTCCCCTTTTGCAAGATGAGTTGAATAGAATAACACAACTTGCTAGCCTATGGAATCCACATTTCCTTCGTCCCTCCCCCATGAGCCCATAGCATAACATACCTTGCCAGTTGTTGGATCGTGATCTCTTGTGTTATCAATTGATGCATGCTCTTGATCTTTTCGTGTGACTTCTTGTGCTCTTACAATAGAATTTGGAGAATGATATTAGTGGTTGAGACATTTTGATCATCGAGATCTCTTCAACTAGTTGGCTTGGAGCCATTATTTTTAGTACTAGCCCCTTTTTGTGTGCCTTTTGTCTTTGGTTATCATTTATCCTTTTATGTAACTTTGTTTGTTTTTTCTTTGTTGATGAGACCATAACTTGTCTCAAATTTAACTCATTTAAATCCTCTATTTTTCTTAGTATATTGTTTTTTATTAAAAAAACAGCATTAACCAGGGCGCTGACCCTTAACATAGCTAGAGACTATCAAAACAACAACAAAAACAAAGGTGCAGACCCTAAGAAAGGAACAGAGAAAGAAAAACAACCCAAACCCACTCAAAGAAGAGGGGTTTGGGGGAGCGGGGAGGACTTCCCCTTCCGCCTACGACAAACCATAGTCTAGGCAATACGATTTTTAGGACCAGCAAGAGATGGGTCCAACGGGGAGGACCCCATAAGGTTACAAATAGAAGTGCCAACAGAGTGTTGTTGCAGACCAACATAAGGCTATTGCAGAGGGGTAGAAGTAGCAGAATCAACAGCATTAGTAGAAGAGGAACGGGGCAGCGAAGCTGGAGCGAGAGGAGTTGAAACCACAGGGGCAGAAGAGGAGTCCAACAGAGGGGCCAAAACATCGACAACAACATCAACAGCAGTAAGAAGCACCTCATCCTCCTGAGAGGAGCCATCCGAAACAGCCTGAATGGTTAGGTGATGAGCAGTAGCGTCCTTCCACCAAGTAGCAGCACCTTTGTGGCACGAAATAGAGCAGTCTAAAGCAAGATGACCCATAGAGAAGCATTTCTGGCAACGAAAGGGGAGGCCCTCAAAATCCAGCAGTTGTGTCCAAGGCCTATCCCCCACCATGAGAACAACATCCCCCAAGAGAGGCAAGGAGATGTCAATGTCCACAACGATGCGAGCAAAGGTAGTGTGGTCCATTGAGGACGTAGCATCATCGACCTTCAAGAATCGGCCAAAAGAGTTATCGATAGCCTCATAGCAAGAGTGCTCCCAAAAATGAAGAGGGAGATTTGGGAGGCGAACCCAAGTTGGACGCACATTAAGTGGTTCAGTGAGAGGGTTAAAAGAGGATGACCAGGGCTTAACAAAGAGAGAATGCACTCCCCAAGCCCACAACTTGTCCTCAATATTGTGAGCCACCAAAGGCCTCCAGGAGTCACTCACCCAGCGATGGAGATCCGGTAGTGAAGGCCAGAGCCCAAATAATCTACACACAAGAGCACAGCATTGGTATAACCCAATGTTGTCCACCACATCCTGTCCACAAACCACAACAGGGGAAGTTTTGGCACAGAGAAGAGGACGAAGCCCCTTGGAGGGCTGGGCAGTAGGTCTGGCCACACGCGAAAAGATACACCTATGAGTAGAAGAAGGTTTGGGGCGGTCCAAAGCACCAACAACATCGGAAACAGTCGGTTTAGGAGCATCACCAGGAGCACCAGCAACATCCCCTAAACGAGAAGCCACGGGTATATTGTTGTAAAAGTGGAGTTGAATAATAATTGGAAGTTCTTTATCTTGTTTAAGGTAGAATATATAGTAGATATTTGGTTTACTTTAGATAACTAAGTGTGATCCACATTGCTTCTAATATGTCTCCATGAGTGTGCAAGATGTTACAATGCAGTTAAATGAGTTATCAAATAACTCGTGACAAGAAGAAGATTCATAAATGTTTGCAATAGTGAGCTCCAAAAATTAACTCCAGACATTGTAGAAGGATTTGAAGACATTAAGAGAAGATATAGAAGATTCTTGAAGACTCCCAACACACTCCAACAATCATGCAAAATCATGGAGCATCAGTCATTCCTAAATCAATGGGCAAAGTGTTTATTTCATGCAAGTTGTAGTTGCACACTACATTGTGTTATCTTTCTTCGACAAAGATATCTCAAGTTACCAAAGAAATCCAATGTAATTGTCTTATTGTAGAATCCTCTTCGTGATGATCAACAATTATTTGGTCAAATGAATTGATGATTAATGCATTCATTCACGTTCAAAACTTGAAGACTTCCTAAAAATCAAGCACCCAAAAATTGTGAAAAATGCAGTCTCAATAAAACAACGATACATCCCTAGTTTCTTAACAAAATTCAAAATGATCTAGAAACTAGACTTCAAGTTCTAAGAACATTTTTGAGGGTTTGGCAAGATTCACAATAGACTCAAGTCTCCTATAAATTTTTTGTTGAAGTGATAGCCCTTTTGCAATTTTATAACTTTCAAGAACAAATATATTGACTTGGTAAACAACTTTCTCAATTGAGTTAGCCATACACAATTTAATATCCCATTTTTTAGGTCATACCACACCTATTTTTGATAAAAACATTCTTTACCATTTTCTATGTTTATTGTAAATTCAGCATTACTTCAAAGTGATAAAATTTACAAAACAACATTGTTCAACTTCTATTTCTACTACCTTTGTACGTGAAAAATAGAGAAACTAGTATAAAATTATGCCTATGAGTATTCCAAAAAATGTCCCAATTACATGTTGTGACCTAAAAATGGATAACCCAAGTTGATTGTACCCATGAGTAACCGAAACGTGCACTGATGTACTAAATTTCATAACTTTTTGTTGAGATAAAAATGTGAACCACTTGTTGTCCAGAATGTTCTCAAATGAGTACATGTTGGCACATGAAAAATTGAACCATTGATAGAAAATTCCATTGAGAATGAAGACATATAATAATCTTTCTATCAAAAACCAAAATGAATTGTGTAATCTTGGTATTAGGGGATTAATCTTCAATATTACTTGTTGAGATGTTGTGGTGATAAATAGAAATATGTTGCAATGACAATCCTCAATGGATAATGTGATAAATCTCCAACTACCATGCTCAAAGAACCTAGAATATAAATCCTAATGTTTCCCCTTATAAGATAAGAGTGGAGCATTGTCGCAAAGTCCCTTGGAAGGACAATACTATAATGAACCTATGTATATATATCCACAACTCAAAGATGACATGTTAGATTTTTATCAAAATCCTCTATTAGCTACCCTTTTAGGTTTTCAACATAAAAAATCATATCAGAAGTATAATCAACAGGAAATAGTATCCTTAGCCTTAAATAATTTGCATTGAGCTACATACCTAATAGTATCAATATGCTCATTATTAGTATTCCAATAAAAAAAGAAAATTATAGATACTAAAAAGTCACTGCTATTATGAACACCATAGAGATTTCATCTACAAGAATTGAATGTATCTCTACAATTATCTTATTAGTTTGTCACTCAATAGTAAAAGTATGAATATATATAATACTAATCTCATCATCTACCGAATTGATAGAAGCACCCACATCATGAGCAGATAAATTCAACAAGCTTTCATATCAATTCTCAATAATATAATTTTAACCTCATAATCAATTAGATAGATAGAAAATTTTGCATTAGGAGTAGATGATCTATTGTCTAAAATGGTGGATTAGACTCTTCGATAAGAATTTGGTAATAAGAAAACCTTTGTTATTTGAAATGTATCATTGATTTAGTAGGTAGATCATTGACATAACTTTTTTATATAAAAAATGTGTTTAGAATTATGCAAATAAAGTCACACAATCAAATCCAGAAGCAACAATAGATTTAAAAATGTGTTTGTTAAACACATTATATACAAGGATGTAGATCAAAATACTCGTTAGAGGTATTCCTTTGACGTCTATAATGACATCATATTTAGACTTGGAGATTTTAGTGCAAGTTGATTTTCATTAATGTTGTAACTTGTCAATTTGACATGGATAACCAACAAGTAAAGACTCAAATTGGTTAATGTTTAATTTAGTTATTTTTACTTAAAAAAAGAAAAAGTCAAAAACGAAATGGGCACCCATTTTACTTGTTCTAAAATAGAACGAGTACTAGTACCAATTATGTTTAATTTGAAAACATAACATGTGCATGTTTCCCTATTAAATAAGTACTCATTATGTTTCATTTGAAAAATAACGAGCACTCGTTTTGGAAACGAGTACCCATTATATTTAGGAATGGGTACCCATTTCTAAAATTGGTACTTGTTACTTAAAATTTGAAATCTTGACCTACATTTTGCTTTGGGTTTTGGCTCAGGAAAGGTCATGACGAGTTGACCCTTAGCCTTGGACCTACAAGTCCAAGGTCATGTTAATGTCAATAGAAAAGAATAACTTTGAACATATCTCTAATGACATTTTTGTAGAATATTTTCATGATATTAAAACTCATTATAGATGACAATGTCTAGAATTCAAATATGTAAATTATTTTAGGATTGGATTTTTTTTCTATTTTTCAATTAATATTTAATGAAATTGGTCCATAAAATTGAAATAACAAGTTTTTGTTTTTTTTTTCATATTTTAATTTTTTATATTTTTTGAAAAAAAAACATCAATCTACACAATTATTTTCAAAATTAAAAAGAAAATCAAAAAATGATAAGTTGAGGTCTAATTATGGTGGTCATAAATAAAGGGTTTTGAAAACAACAATTAGGGCCTATAAAAAATATTCAGAAAAAATTATTAAAAATTTTTTAAAAAAAAAAAAAATATATATATATATATATATATATATATATATATATATATATATATATATATATATATATATATATATATATATATATATATAGTGTTTTACATATATATTTTTTTAAAGGATTCAGAAAAATACTTTCATTTAGGTCAAAATATGGTGGTGGTACACGTATATGATTTTTGAACCATGGTTTTTAGACATGTTTATTGAAAATCAATTGATATCATTTGGGTATTAAAATAAATTACATATTTGAAAATTAGACTCAAAGTACTACATTTCATATTATTGAACTTTTTTAAGATTCGGTCTTTTAAATGCTTCAAATTTTTAGATCAATTGTGACATTTTTTTTAAATCAAGAAAAACATTTCCACTTTTTGACCAAAAAGTGGACTGAACATCTTACACCTGCCCTTCATACAAAAAAGAGTTATACATGATTAGAATAGCCTATGTCTAAAATATAGTTAATCTCACTTTTAAAAACTATATAAAATATATATATATATATATATATATATATATATATATATATATATATATATATATACCCTAGATATTGGTGTTACAAATCTGTCTAAAATTTTATAATTTTTTTCTTTCTACAAATAAAGTTATGCTTTACCAAAATAATGTCACTTAAATAAAATGTATTGTAGAAGATGTGCACTCAACACCATCTAGGTGCCTACAACGTGGACTTCGCCATTAAACCAACTGCCCTTTAATGCCCTTTTAAAAATATTGTTAAAAATAAGTTATTAAAAAATTGGTGTACGTGTGTTAAAAACCATAAGTTCACATCATCTTCAATTTTTTAAAGGTTTAGTTGCTATAAGTGTTAGAAAGTGAAAATTGGTTTAAAACATTAATTTCAATGTCCTACTTTGACCAAAAAAGTGAGAGAGTACTTTGGGTTGACTTGTGTGGGATGCACATAAAAAAATATTTAATATTAGAAAAACATAGTACCAAAAAGTAAATGTTGGAATCAATGATTTTGTAAAATCATGGTTTTAATTTACTAGGTTGTTTTGTATGAGCTTGAATCTATAAAATAAAGCAGATGTTTAGTGGTTGAGGTTGGCTAGTTCAATGAATTGTCATTTGCATTGAACTCTTTTATAGATGCATATGTGAAGTATGACATGGGATGTATGGTTGGATATTTGGACACATGAAGGACGCATTAGAGGATTTTGATGTTTCAAAGGTATTCATTGAGACCTTGTAAGTGTTGTAATATTTTCATTGTTGAATAAAACATTCAATATGGATGCTTTTGGAGATTAGGTTTTTCCCTCTTTAGGGTTTTCTCAAAGTATATCTTGTCTTATATTGTGGTATGTCTTTGATCATTGCATTATGATTAATATATATGTTTGTATGCATGTTTTTCTCTCAAAAGGTTATGTAGAAAATGGTTTGATTGGCCTAGTAATTTTCCTAACAAAGCTCACTAAACTTTCTAGGTGCATTTGGTCCATAAATAAAGGAAAGGTAGAAGTAGCAATAAATTGGTTAACATTTTTTGTCATATCATTATCAATAGAAAAATGATGAGGCTTTTGAAACTTGTAAGGGTAAGTTGATTGAGATGATGACTCGTATTTCAAAGTATTAGATGCCAAAAGTTTTACCACAAGATTCTATAGATGTGTCCACATATTTCTAACAGAGGAGAACCTACTCAAATGTACATTATTCTTAATGAGAAGCAATCTCTTGATAAACTTAATGGTAATTCATCACCAAATTCGTGTTTTCATTGTTCACAGAAAAGTGAAATTGGATAACATGTTCATTTATGTATTTATTGTTTTGTTGAGTGCATCTAGTCAAACATTCATAGTGATCTTCAAACTCATGTTTATATAAAATTGTTGTAAGAACCATGTAGCAAGATCATCAAACATTTTATGGAACCAAGAAGCAAATAGTAAAACCATTGGATAGCATAATCCTCCATAATTTCTTGAAATAACTTGACCAAAACCTTAACATCTTATGCATGTTGGTGCAAACAGTTGTAAACGTGTGTATATGAACACTTAGATCTTCTTTTCCATTATATAATTCAAATCTAGAAGGCACAAACCCCACATGTAATGGATTAATAACAACCTCAAAAAGCCAAAAAGAGTGCAAAGTGGGGAATTATATGCAATAGAATATTCTTATTTTAATTATTTTTTTTCTTAATAAAAGCATTGGCCATCTCTTGCAATATTCTAGGTGCATGGGAAAGAGAGGTAAGAGGTAAGGTCATAACCATGGCTGGAGAGAAACAAAGTATGAGTCATTTATCATAATAGAGGAATAGAAGAGGACATATGGATGGATGGTGTAACACTAGTGGCTATGTGGGTAGGCATGATGCAAAGATAGTATGAGTCATGGATTGCGATAAGGGAATAGTAGTGAACATATGATAAGTGGTGTAACACTATTGGTTGTGTGGGCAAACCTAGTACAAATGGGAGTGGAGGAAGTGCAAATGGCATGAGAAAGGGTAGTAATAAATTGGGTAGTGTGAGGGAGAAATAGGCATGGAGGAGTCATACATCAAATGAGATATGGGTATCTTGGTAAAAGTATAGTTAGCAAGAAGATCATTTAGAGATGCAAAATGGAAAGACACAATGTGGTGGGACAATAGTAGAGATAAGGGATGTACTACATATGCAAGTAAGATAGTGGAATGAGTAAAAATATAAGATATATCAATGGTGGTGGAGGAGGAAGGTAGGCTCACTACACAAAATGGTGAATGAAGTAATATTAGCATTTATAGCTTGCAAATCTTTTGACCCTTGTGGTCTATTGATGGCAATGTATGAATCATACCCACTAATTGTGTATGACTTTTTGCATGAGCCAAACTAGTGAATCCATTGGTAAACCCTTATTGTGTCACATGAGCATCATGGTCTTATTCTTACTTACCCTCTAAGTTATTCTCAACATGAGCATCGAAATAAACTCTCATTGGATTGGAGAGCCATGTTATGCTTTAAACAAGCACTCCTTCTCAATGGAAGAGTACGATTGTAAGTAGCCCATGACATATACAAAAGATATGAAAATAAAGCTCACATATACATTTTCATATTCAATTTTTTTTTTTAAATGTTAATTATATGTAAGATTTGAAAATATATCCCTAATGTCATAAAGGTGGGTAGAGTGAGCAAAAGAGATTGCTACAAATGAAGCTTAAACCCTACAAGGATAATTTACTGCAATAAAATAGCAATGTAAGGCACATGAACCCTAGCAAGATTTGAGAAGAGATAATATAATTAGAAAAATGTAGATTTGAAAACTCAAATAAAAAAAGACATAAACCCTAAAATTAAACTCGAGAGTGGTGTAGGATGGAAAGCGTTCACCAAAAATGTAAAGGAAAAATTAACCTTTTGATCTAGACTAAATAAATAAACGTATGCAATCAAATACAAATTAATCAATGTCAAACATGTGGCAATTTTGGGTGTAGTAATATCATAATGAAGTGCTCAAAACTAAGTAAATACAAAAAAGTCGATGTCACTTATCTCTCAACTCAATGATGTTTAACTCAAAATAAGATTGTAGAATTTGGATATCTCAAAATTGGAAGTACATCCCTTACCTGTCTCACCTTGGATTCTATGCAATATTTGTGCCTTGTTAAAGGGCAAGCCTATCCGTGTGGATCATTTCAATGTTCAAACATTTGTCCTTTATCACATAAATCTAATCCTTTGACACATGGATTTTATCTTACTAGTTGTGCACCTCTATCTCTAATACCTTGACATCTACTTTGCTCTAAACATTGGTGATATCCAAGAATACTTTTAAATGATTGTTAAATTGCCAAGAACAAGTTCTCCTAGGTCAACCCTTAGAAAAGGATTGACTTTATCATCATGCAAATGATAAGTGTTGGCATTATCATCATGCAAATGCTCTAAGGATGAGTATACATATTTCCAATTCAAAATATTCTAGAGTAAATGCTCTAAGATGAGAGGATATTTGAACATGAGAGGATGTGAAGTGAGTGGAATTAATTACATGATATTTGAACATGAGAGGATGTGAAAGTGAGTGGAATTAATTACATCTAAATACAAATACATAGCAACAAACTGTTGAAACATCTATTTAGTAGGCTCACAACGACTAGAGAAATACACACCAAATTATGATTTTGAATTTTGAAAAGTTTGAGGTTCAATCCATTAACATAGGAATGACCCAAGGAGCAGTAATATTTGCACATGGAATTTTTATCATAAAGGATGCAATAAATGTGGAAAATGTTAAATAGTGTGCAAATGAATGTATTGGAATGTGTGCATGTAAGGATGAGGGAAATCTAGCAGAATGAACCCAACTTTGCATGCAATTTGTTGATATCTGATTGTAGTAGCATAAATATGCAAAATTCATCATTACAAATGTATATTTTACATTTGACATGATATATCATTATGTATATTAATGATATGTAGTACATTTGTAGCTAACATGAATTGCCCATCAATGCAAATGTGCAATAATTAGCCAATAGATTCACCTCTGGTTTAACAATGAAATGCAATCCTGCTTAGTATTTTTCTTATTTTTATGTTTTTTAAAACCCAACCACACAATTAAGTTATTGATGATTGGAGAAAAAATATGTTATGAATCATCTGGTTCTTTAAATCTAATCTAATTGAAGAAAATATATGTTATCAAATCATCTGGTTATTGAAAATTAATTCTCTGTATTTTTAAAATTTTATAAAATAATATGTTTATCTTGTCCAAATGTCCTCATCTCCGTAGAGGTTGACTTATAAAGATTCTTTAAAAAAAAAATTAAGTTAAAAATTTTATGCATAAATTGGAATTCTTAAGGCATACATGAATAGAAATTTATAGAATGATGGAAACCCTAAAGCGGTAAGCTTCTATAAATTATTGCTCCTCCCCTATGCTGACAAATGCTTAGAGGTGTTTGTGTACTTGAAGGTCTCATATAATGTTAGTTTCAATTAATTTTGTTCCATCTTGAACTTGAGCATTCTATCACCAAGGTGAGTTTTCTAAGTACTCGAATTCGAACGAGTAAAAATGATACTCATCTTATTTTTTACTGTTCCAACTTGTTGGTATGCACTTTCACGTAATTAGTAGTTACAGATGGCCTGCATATTTTGTTCTACCTGTTCAAGTCCTTAAAAGCAATAACAGAATGGGAAGTAAAAATCCTTCTATTCTTACATTCACCAATCAGCCTATTCAAAACAGTGCCAACAGTGAGGACAGGAGAGCCCAAATTCATTCCATTACGTACTGCAGATTAACTTCGACTTCTACTCTACAAGAATGTTAGTCGATTGAAATACATTATATTGAATGTTGATACAATAATTTAGAACAACCAATTGCTTGATTCAAATAAAGTTTGTCGTTAATTTCCTCATTGCTTGTGGGAACCCAAAGCACGTGGGTTCTGATCCATGTCTCAGATGATCCTTTTGATTATTTGAATCCTGATAACCGTGCACATTGGTCCTTTCAAAATCACGCAGAATTATATTAAGGCTGTTGGTGTCAATGGTTGCATGTTTATCACAACCATTCTAGATGACTCTTAGGTTGTAAAAGAATAGCATGATTTGGAAAAAGGCACTATTCCAGTTGAATGTTAAAGTTCAGAGAATGAAGAGAGAAATGTTCTAATTGAATGCCATTCAAAAATTGTCAGTGACTTTTTTTGTGTGGCATTCTCAGATTATCCTGGCTATCCATAGATGAAGACACCCAAAGAGTAAAAAAGACGTATGTATTTTCCAAGAAATGTTCTTGCATGATGAAGCTCGAGATTCATCTGCACAAAACAGAATTTGATTGATACCAGAAATCAGCAATTTGTCAGTGATTACTAGATTAAGTACATCCACATCATGTTTCATACAGTGCAACTTATTTTAGTCATAATTAGAGACCTTGCTTAATGTATAAATGTTCATAGTTTAAGTTGAGGCTGGCTTTTCTGTCTTGAAACTGTCTATGCCTTAAAAAAATTTATAAATGCACTGCGAATTTGGAAATTGCCAAGCATATAAAACCAACGATTCTTCCTGGATGTCGAGTCATAGAAATAAGGTAGCAAATGGACTAAAGAACAGCTCTGAAAACAAACAATGAAAGAAGACAAGACAAGACATTTTGAGTCAGAATCACAATTTATAGATTTAATCAACAATAAGAATGCCAAAACATGTTTGGAAGATCTCTAATATCCTTCATATGATGCCTATCCGTGAAAAAAATTGAGAATCTTTTGACTGCTGGACAGCAATGCTTTTTAGTAAATTCACAAGTTTACTGTATAATTCTAGTGATTCTCTTCCCCTCAAGACTATAGTCACTGTATTCTATATATACACCATTTAACTAAATGATAACCCACATATAAGCAAATTTGCCAGGTAAAAGCAGCCCATTAACTAATCTGGAAATAGCTCTCCCATAGTACAAAGAAAATGGAAAACAGTTCCCTACTAGGGGGGCACAAATTGTAGAACGTCAAATCAGAAATATCAAAATTACATAATAAGTTTCAATAGCCTTTAATGACAAGAAATTCTTATCATTTAGTCCTTTTATCATGATTCAACCGCATAGTTCCTGAATCTAATTCATTGAAACATATTTCATAAGTAGCGGTTCACAGCAACCCATCTCTCATTAGCATGAATGGTCCACTTGAGACTCATTGCATCTAGGTGTTGCAATCAAGTAAACTCTTATCATAACAATCGGAATATATAATATCTCCAGTGCTGCTTAAATACTAGTTTGGAGATTCATCATCATAACCAGACAACTTCCATGGACTCATGACAGGTAGTAGTGTTAAAAGATACAAAGAATTGAAGGAAAGTTCTTTCATTCATAAGAATGGAAACTACAACCAGGATTAGTCTGTACACAGGGGTAAGACCAATGGACTTATACTGTCTGCAGAGTTGGGCTGATTCTACATGCAATTAGATTTAACCCCAAATCACCAGAATCAGCTGGTCTCCGGTTACTGGTACATATCTTGTCTGAGGATTTCTTTGTAACAGAGCTTTTAACTCAATCATCCCAATAAACTTGGATTAGAGTTTCATCTGTAAGCCTCGTGATCTAGAAATCAACCAAAACAAATAGTTTACACCAAGATTGAATCCTAGAGCACATGAATCCAAGACCAACTACCGCCCCATTGTTACCTCTTTCGATATCAATATGACAGAATTCATATTATACAAGGACATACTAGAAGCAGCAGCCAGAAGTGCATTAATGTAATATTCCTCTTTAAAAAAAAATTATTTTTAGCAATAAGAGTTACAAGCAAACACCATAACCCGTTAAGGTTAGAAAAATAATCCAATCTGCTGAAAGGGAACCCTTCCACCTTTTGTTCACCAAGAGCCCAATTTGGGAGGGTGAGAGCATACGGTGTTCCGAGGATCGTTAGCACCATAAATCAAGCTGAAATTACAATGCACGGGTGGCAAGTCAGCCCCTTCTGCTTATCCAGCAGGATAGAAACTGAACTCTTGGCGGTAAACCAGCCAAGGGAAAAAACAAGAAACTGAAACTCAATCACTCTACCGTGTATTTCAGCGGGAGGACATTACATTAAGCTATCACTCTACCGCATATTTCAGCGGGACGACAATTGCATAAAACCTATCACTCGACCACTTATTCAGTGGGAGGACTGAGTACATAAACTGAATTACAAAGCAAGAAGGTGGCTAAGCCAGCCTCTTCCACTTATGCAGTGGGAATTACAAATAAGAACAGCAAGAATGATTGATCAGTACTACTAAAACAATCTTACAAAATAGAGATATGAGATAAGATAAAAAGCTTAATGCTGATCTAAAACAATCCACTATCAAAATCACACCACTTGAACGCTACTGCTGTTCTAATTCTGCAAGCTAGAAAACACACTATCTAGCCACTACCGAAAACACCAAAACACTCATAACTTTCTCAAAACTAACCGGAATCACACCAAATAAAATGCAAATGACTAATATAACATAGGCAACCAATCCAATACCTCAAACTCGCAACTTGGAAGCCCCAAATGTGTTGCACACATCCCAAGGTAAGTCTGAAAATGGCACTACAGCAGCAAACTTCGATTCGCAACCAAAAATTGTGATGACCACCAAAAGCCACGCCAAGATAGGAAAATGATTGTCTTCCCAATACGCTTCCAAAGAGCCGATACCCAGAACGATGCAATCACTTGGTCAAGAGGTATGAGCAAAATATGGTTTCAGAAACTCTGCGACTAGCAACAAGGAAACACTCCAAAATCCACACAAAACTCTCCACAATTTGCAAAACACTCACGGACAGCACTAGAATTACAAGAACACAGCTAGGTACTATCTTCCAAGTATGAAACTAAAACTTAGCTAGGAAGCCACACTTCGAAGCTCAAATTTTCAATCGCCAAACCGGCAACATAACAATGAAATTTCATGAGATACCCAAAATGAGAGCCCAAGGCTTTTATTTATAGCTTCTTGCTCCACCAAATTCAAATGCAAATGCACACAAATACGCCCAATTACATGTCCTCCAAGGCGCCCAACACATTTGAATTTAATTAAACATGTCCCCTCAAAATGGCGTCCACTTATTCCCAACTCCCTAGGCAAAGTTTGAACTTTTGCTAGGTGAACAACTTGCAATATTAAAACAATATAAACCTGACATGTTTGATCACTCTCAATGCCACCTGACTAAGGGAAATAATAATATTAGTAGCATATATTTATCCTTTTCCCCAAGTCACCCAAAACACAATTAATCAGTAATAAAATAATTAAATATTAAACCTTAGGATAAGGAAATAATATTTAATTCAATAACTTATAACTTTGGTACTGATTAACATCAAAATCAAGGATGAAGCTGTGCGACGAAGACCACAGAACTGCACTGAACCAAGTCCCTGTCCGAGACTGCTAAAAATAGAAACGCTCAATACTGCCACTGTCTAAAAATAGTAAGTCATGAAATACTTCTCCGAAAATCATGATCTTCGCACCTAGAGGAAGAGCTTGGAAAGATCAGTAAGACAACATCATCCAAACAGCCAAACCCTAACTTACTAAAAATAGAAATTTCTCACTTCACCAAAGAATCCAATGCATGTTATGCTACCCTGGAGCTCATGAAAAACCCACAAGGAAACCATAGACGGAACTGAAGAATTCCCTCCTGATAAACCCTAGAAACCTCGAGCAGAACTCCACAAAAGTTGGAAACCCTAATTCTCCTTTCCAAATAGCCTACGGGTCTCCGGAATAGGCCAATGGACCACTGAACTAATCACTGCAGAGAAGGGGACATTACAATCCGCCCTTCCCAAAATTGCTTGTCCTCAAGCAATGCCATCACAAATCCCGAAAATTTTAAATTGATCCGCACCAAAGCAAGTATGATCCCAAGGTCCCATGCCCGTCTCAAGAAGAACCCACCATGTTGATGTTGCGCTACTCTGATGACATCAGTGAAAACATCACGCCAAAACTGCACTAACCTCCCTTGTAACTCCAAAATGTTACCATCCATGCTGCTGAGATTGAAAAATCTTGAAGGACTGACATCACTATCATGCAGCATCTCATGCCCATAAATCTCTGAGTAATCAATATCAACAATGCCACTATCTATCACAAGCCTGGGCAATAGGAAATAAAGTCTACACAAGTAACAATCAAACCCCACAACATATCTCCCCAAGGTGTCAAGCGGAGCCATGACTATAAATACGGCTTCTCCAAATCTCCTTGCAAAGATGAAAGCAATCATTTGCAAGAGCTCAACAATCTCATCCCCATAGCTCCACATGAATCTACTAGGCCTCAATTGAATTATTCTAATACAACCATGGAGACTTCTGAAATATCTTATAGTTCCTACTTCAAGCACCTCAAAATGATGAACCATAGAGAGCAAAGGTTCGTTGTCCCAATCATAAGTAGAAGAGAGGGAACAAGAATAACCACTAGTTAAAGCTTGAACACTTCCCATACACAGATACTGATAGCCCCAACTCGCCATACCTCTCATCTGAGACCATAAACCGTTCTGCCAAGAGACTGTGAAGTCTGAAAAAGAGTACACCAACAACCCACCAAGTCTGAAATGATTGACTTGAGATCTGATTTTAAGAAAATCAGCATCCAAGAAGATGAACAGTTACTGCAACACAGGAAATCGTCGTCCAAAACAACACATCTGCTCATGTCCAAGGCTGGAAAACACCTCCAAGCAATGTCCAATTGAAAGTCATTACTTGCATGACCAAAGAAATTGCACCAACTCCCCTGAATGAGAGAAAACCATAAAGTGAAGTGGTTAATTTGCAACCAATCAGCAAGCCCAAATCTGAAAATCTGATCCATTCTTTTCTAGAGAAGATGCCCAAGAGTATGCATTTGTTCAATGCTCCAATTTCGAAACAATATCTCATGGTTGTAAATTACATCTAGATCCCAAACTCTGCAATGTGATCCACCCTCATCACTGAAGTCAAAAGGAATTCCCACATCAAACTTGAAAAGTGAATTAAAAAATGTCCAATCAGCATCTGTATCATACAACGGACTATCAACCTGTTGATTACTATCAGAGTCATGCTCCACCCAAACATTCTTCTATCACTCTACCGCATATTTCAGCGGGAGGACAATTGCATAAAACTTATCACTCAACCACTTATTCAATGGGAGGACTGAGTACATAAACTGATGCGGTGAGAATTACAAATAAGAGCAGCAAGAATGATTGATCAATACTACTAAAACAATCTTACAAAATAGAGATATGAGATAAGATAAGAAGCTTAATGCTGATCTCAAACAATCCACTATCAAAATCACACCACACTTGAACGCGACTGCTGTTCTAATTTTGCAAACTAGAAAACACACTATCCAGCCACTATCGGAAACACCAAAACACTCATAACTTTCTCAAAACTAACCGGAATCACACCAAATAAAATGCAAATGACTAATATAACACAAGCAACCAATCCAATACCTCAAACTCGCAACTTGGAAGCCCCGAATGTGTTGCACACATCCCAAGGTAAGTCTGAAAATGGTGCTACAGCAGCAAACTTCGATTTGAAACCAAAAATTGTGATGACCACCAAAATCCACGCCAAGATAGGAGAATGATTGTCTTCCCAATATGCTTCCAAATAGCCGATACCCAGAACGATGCAATCACTTGGTCAAGAGGTATGAGCAAAATATGGTTTCAGCAACTCCGCGACCAGCAACAAGGAAACACTCCAAAATCCACACAAAACTCTCCAAAATTTGCAGAACACTCATGGACAGTAGTGGAATTACAGGAACACATCTAGGTACTATCTTCCAAGTACGAAACTAAGACTTAGCTAGGAAGCCACACTTCGAAGCTCAGATTTTCAATCGCCAAACCGGCAACATAACAATGCAATTTCATGAGATACCCAAAATGAGAGCCAAGGCTCTTATTTATCTTGCTCCACCAAATTCAAATGCAAATGCACACAAATACGCCCAAATTACATGTCCTCCAAGGCGCCCAACACATTTAAATTTAATTAAACATGTCCCCTCAAAATGGCATCCACTTATTCCCAACTCCCTAGGCAAAGTTCGAACTTTTGCTAGGTGGACAACTTGCAATATTAAAACAATATAAACCTGACATGTTTAATCACTCTCAATGCCACCTGACTAAGGGAAATAATAATATTAGTAGCATATATTTATCCTTTTCCATAAGTCACCCAAAACACAATTAATCAGTAATAAAATAATTAAATATTAAACCTTAGGATAAGGAAATCATATTTAATTCAATAACTTATAACTCCGGTACTGATTAACATCAAAATCAAGGATGAAGTTGTGTGACGAAGACCACAGAACTGCGTTGAATCAGGTCCCTGTTCGAGACTGCTAAAAATAGAAACGCTCAATACTGCCACTGTCTAAAAATAGCAAGTCATGAAATACTTCTCCGAAAATCATGATCTTCGCACCCAAAGGAAGAGCTTGGAAAGCTCAGTAAGACAACATCATCCAAATAGCCAAACTCTAACTTACTAAAAATAGTAAGTTCTCACTTCACCAAAGAATCCAACACATGTTATGCTACCCTGGAGCTCATGAAAAACCCAAAAGGAAACCATAGACAGAACTGAAGAATTCCCTCCTGATAAACCCTAAAAAGCTCGAGCAGAACTCCACAAAAGTTGGAAACCCTAATTCTCCTTTCCAAATAGCCTACGGGTCTCCGGAATAGGCTAATGGACCACTAAACTAATCACTGCCGAGAAGGGGACATTACAATTAACATTTCATATGCCAATGAGAGATATAAAAAATTCTAACCATGTTTGTTAGATTATTATATTGTATAGGCTTCTGCTTCAAGGATTTGTCATACAGAGAAAATGCAATACTAAGGGTGACTCAGAATGCAAGGTTGCAATGTATGATAATGTAATACGTTCGGGTCCTTAGCACATACAAGGAGATGCATCAAGCAATAAGATTATGTTTATATATAACATAGTGTTGACACTTGCACTTGACAAAATCTCAGCAACTTGTATTTTGAGTGTTTGACTCGAACTCTGAAAAATCTTAGGCAGAACTTGTCAATCTAAAAATACACATTAAAAAAAAAATAGTTTTTGTTTCTTAGGCTTGAATTCCTTCCAAGTTTCTTTTGGCAAATTCTGCCAAGTCTGACTGTCAGGAATTGCAAGTCTGTTGAGACTCACAGTCTTGGTTATAAGACTTGACCGAATCTAAATCTTTGTTGTCAAACTCTGTGAATCATGGCTACAGACTTTCCATGACTTACTGATATTTTATCTGTGAATCCTCAAGTAGTCTCAAGTTTCAACACACTGATACTAATAAGATTGAAAAACATTAGAAAGCAAAATAAGACCAGACATTCAAATTGTCAAATATGTATTTCAACTAAAATGACAAGGAAACTCCCACTTACGAAACTAAAACCAATTTACAAATTTCATATTTAGAACATGAAACATTAAAAAGCTATTTAAACACAAATCTATAAGAAAAACAGATATATTAAGAAGATTATGTTGTTTGTCGTATTCAAAGTGCCAAACAAATGTATGTTTGGTATTGCTAAGAATTTGTGATTTCTTACGCACATAGAATCTTATTATCACCGATTTACAAAGTAGCAAACAATGTCAAAATTTCATATTGTCAAACAACTAATCATACTATTTGCCTATGCTGAACAACCTAAGGCATAAAAGTAAAATCAGCTTCCCCTTATTTTTGTTTGTTCCTTGGAGTATTCTCTTCTAAATGTGATTTTGGGCAATTCCAACTGCCCATACACTAGGGCCTCATATACTATATCTATATATATAAGCAAGCAAAAAGTCTCACCCTTAATTCATCCCTAGGATTGTCAACCCTACACTGGTTCAGCCCAAAGAGAAGAAGAAAGTTAGCTCCCTTTCTTCCACTATTCCTAAGGGTGGTATGGTGGATTCTCACCCAGCCAAGCACCTGTTGCAGCGACGGATGGAGGGCCCAAAAAGGACTGTCCAACCATGCAGCAAAGAGTTCAACACAGCAGAATAACACAAGAAAATGCTTAGAAAACATGAAGTTTTATTGATTTCACCACCTACAACATCACATTATATCACATGCCTTCAGATGCAGACTGTCTAGGGCTCACAAGCCTGCCGCAAGGCATTACAGGATATTACAATAGTCTCACTGGCCTGATCATAATTCAAGGATTGGTGGACTGGCAAGATCCTAGTCTAATTATAAAGATTTGTCTATTCATTCACTACTACAACTTCTAATTGATCCCAAATGATCTTAAATATGATTCTCCAGCTTAGGCGGTGGTCCGCGTCAGCCTCAAGGGTCTCAAAACTTGAAGTAGGATGAAATGTATAGGTCAGCCATAAGCAAAAGATGATGCTGCATGGAAGAAGATAACGTGTTGCAGATCACAAGAAAGGTTGCTCTAGGACCGCAAATGTCTTTAATGATGTTCCAATTAGATCCACGCGTTCAAGAAATGGTCTACAAACTTGGGATGTCCCAATTAGGCTCTGAATACTCTGACAGTGAATTTGGTTGTAACTTCAGAGAGAGATAACTTCCTGATGATGAATGCTAATCACAAGATTTCTAGCTATGATGTAGATGATGTCGTGTTGAATGTAAATCTAGATCCGCAAGGTGTGAGGAGATACTGTGGTGGAATGTAGAGGAGAATGCTAAGACAATTACAAACTGAAATGCAAGAAAAGAAATGTTTTTGGTTGATGCAAAATTGCTTTACGACCAAGGATGCTCCTGCATTAAACACCCAAGGTCGGAGAGAGTGAACCTCTCACTTTGTGAGGGCTAGAGGAAAACCAAGATGGTCCACCTCAGCCAGAGAGATCCATGTTGAGTCTTTTGTTGGTCTTTGTTTCCACTTCACCAGATACTCCTAATACTACTTGTTCCTAGTGCTCCTCCCAACTCTGGTATCCAGTATCTGCTCAATCTGCTCTGACAGTTGATGTGGCAACTGATCCTCTAAACAAACTTCATGGTACTAATAGATGCCTGCAATATTGAAAATATGTGATATACCAAGTGTCTCTGGTATCTCTACTTCATATGCATTTCCTAAATCGAACTTCCTGAGGAGTTTACATGGTCCATACTTCCTCATCTTCAGCTTGTTATATGTGCCTATTGGAAATCTTTCCATTCTGAGGTATATCATGACTTCATCCCTAACAGAAAATTCCTTATGTCTTCGCTTCTTATCTGCATGCTCCCTATACTGATTGTTCATATCCTCCAAATGTTTCCATGTGCATTGTCTCCATGTATCCTAAAAATTCTTTTGCTTCTGCACTTCGCTTACTCTCCATATTGATGTCTCTAACCTCTGCAACTCCTCTAGGGTGTAATCCGGTCACAATCTCAAATGATATCTTCCCTATGCTCTGGTTAACTGAATTATTGTATGCAAACTTTGCTTGCGGTAGAACTATATCCCAATTTCCTGCTTTGTCTCCTACTAAACACCTTAACAAGTTACCCAAACTTTTGTTTACTACTTTTATCTGTCCATCAATCCGCAAGTGATACGTTGAATTGAATTTTAGGTATGTCTTCATCTTCTTCCACAAGGTTCTCCAAAAAATATCCAATGAACTTTGTATCCCAATCTAAAATTATGCTCTTTGGTAATCCATGCAATCTGACAACCTCCTTGAAAAATAGGTTCGCAACATGTACTGCATCATTAGTCTTCTTACAAGGAATGAAATGTACCATTTTAGAAAATTTGTCCACTACTACCAATATTGAATCATGTCCTCTTTGTGTCCTTGGTAACCCTAATATGAAATCCATGCTGATGTCTTCCCATGGTCTTCCTAGTATTGTCAAAGGTTTGTATAATTCGGTGCTCTGACAACTTCCCTTTGCAACTTGACAATGACTACAACTTTATACATACTTCTTGGCATCCTTATATATCTACAACCTAAAGTAGTGTTCCCTTAGTAAAGCAATTGTCTTGTCAACACCAAAATGTCCTGCTAATCCTCTGCTATGCTTTTCTTGATCAAATTCTCTCATTGAACTCCGTCGAATACATAAGTGATTTCCTTTGAACAACATAGCTTCTTGAATAATCCAACCAATAGCTTCTATCTGTTACTATCAGTTTCTTAAATTCTTTCCAAGTCTCCGCAAAATCAAGATCAGCTTCATACAAGTGCTTAAGTTCCTCAAAACCCAATAATTCCACTCGCATCTTTGTCAACGTATTCCTCCTCCGACTCAATGCATCTACAACTTTATTCGACTTACCACTCCTATGCTTCAACACAAATTTGTAACTTTGTAAGAATTCAACCCATCTCATATGTCTCTGATTCAACTTGCTCTGGCTGTTCAAGTACTGTAAGGCTTGATGGTCAGTGTATAGCACAAATTCCTTAAGCAACAAGTAATGTCTCCACTTCTTCACGACTTGGATTATGGCATAGAATTCCTAATCATAGACTGAATATTTCTTCTTGACATCATTCAATTTATCATTAAAATAAGCTACTGGTCTCCCTTCTTGACTCAACACTGCTCCTATTGCATTTCCACTAGCATCACAATCAACTTGAAATACCTCGTTGAAATCCGACAATGCCAACACTAGTCATTTTCTCACATTTTGCTTCAACAGTTCAAAACTCCTTTGTGCTCCAAATGTCCACCTGAAGTCTTTCTTATCTCCTCTCATTGTCACAGTCATAAGTGGTACCGATACCACTAAAATTTATGATAAACTTCCTGTAGAAAGTGGCCAATCCATGAAGAGATCTTACCTCCCCAACATTTACAGGTGTAGGCCAGCAAACAATTTCTCTAACCTTCTTTGGATCCATCTTCAACCCTTCCAAGAATTGGTTCAATACCTCGTTCATCAATCTCATGAAAGTGCTCAATACATTAGTCAATCCAAAAGGCATTACCAACCATTCATACAATCCCTCATTTGTCTTAAATGCAATTTTCCATTCATCTCCTTCTTTGATTCTTATCTGATGGTATCCGCTCTTAGGTCAATCTTTGTGAAATACTTTGCTCCACTTAAACAATTTACAATGTCATCCATCCTTGGCAATGGGAACCTATACTTCATTATGATCTTGTTGATTTCTCACACATTCTCCACTCTCCATCTTTCTTTGGTGCAAGTAAAGCAAGTACCGCTCATGGGCTCAAACTTTCTTTGATCAACCCCTTTCTCAACAACTCCTATATTTGTTCGTTCAGCTCTGCATTTTTGGTTGGTGTCATTCTATGTGCCACTTTATTTGGTAAACTTGCTCTAGGCATGAGATCCATATGATGACTGATAAATCGGACCAATGGTAGTCCATCTGGTATATTCTCCAATATGATGTTTGTTGACGCATCTAAAGTCGCACCACTGCAACTCTATCCGGCCAACGCAGATTATGATCTCGCCGAGTATCCTATCCTCTCTTGTATAAGGAAGCCCTAATGTTGTTTATAATCGATCAAAGGGGACAACCTCAAGGTTCCAATTGTCAGTTCTTGACTGCGGGATAACTCAACGGTCGATGTGTTTTGCTGAGAGCGCAAGGGGTCTTACGTTTTACAACAAACTAGTCAGCATCTGATTCTCGAACTAGGAAATAAAAGCAAAAGAGAAGGGTTTAGAGATCCTAAGGACAACAATAAGAATGACAATTGTAGCAGGTAGACAGATTTCCATAAACAGATTATTGTTTCGCCAGAGACACCCTTACAACTAGACAAGAACAGTGCAATCTCCAAGGGATGGAGGATTTTCAGACCAGAGACACTCATTTAGGCACCCAATTATGACGCAGCCTAAGACGAACACCTCCAGTTGAATTAAGCATAGTAAGGTTCAGACTAACCATGCACGGTGGTCTACAATCAGCAGGCCACCAATGGTATGAACCAGAAATGCATCAAATACCCCCCACATTTTGTCATTAAAATCATTGAACTCTAAAATTAATTAGCTGAAGGAAACCATGCAAACAAAAGAAAACAAAGACAACAAACACCATATTTCAATGTTCATATATTTGCTTCAGTTGCCATTACAACAATTTCTGCAGCAATTCTATACTACTACTAATCTGAAAACTGAAATCTAACAGTCTAACTACCTAAAAATCTAACAATCTAAGAGTCTAAGTATCTAACAATCTAACTCTTTACAAAAGAAAGGCCTCTACCTTTTCTAGATTTATAATTTGAATCGGAGGCCAGGATGGACTGCATCCAAGGGTCCTGATTTATCCCACAAAATAAGGCTACCCATACCCACTTAATTCTTACTTATCTTCTCAACCACTATCTCAACTACCTATCAATGTCTGGATTCAATTTGGGTCTATCCGGTAGTTGGAAATAGCTGACCACAACTAACCTGTTCCCCTTTGTTTCAAAATATCTTGAGTGGGGCCCACAAGTAGTTTTACATTAAAACAATTTCAATTTTTAAAACTGAATTTCTGGAATTAAATCCAGCTGTGCATTTCTTGAGAATACATACTTGCTGCATTCTGTGTTCTTTGTCTTTGGTCTCGGTGGTAGACTTCAACTTGTGGTTCAGCGGCACGCTTCCCAATGTCTGGTTCCGATCTCGCGCTCCTGCATCTTCTTCTCCAGCTTCCAGCACCTGGCTTTGATATTGTGTTGTATCTTCGCTTCCCGGCTTTGCTCGCGATCAAGGCTCCTTGACGTTCCACATTGACGCCTTAGCTTCTCTCGACGTCGTCGATCATGATCCTGCAAGCAACCAATTTCACTTTTAATCAATCAATTTGAAAAATTAATTAAATTAATTTGACAAATGTTAAATTTTATGCGATGTCGGGCTACGTCTCTGTGGAGTTTGGGCTTGAGAAGCTCTTTGTGAGATGTATCTTTTAAACGTCTCTCCTTTGTCACGCATTGAAAAATTTGGCCAATTTAGTAGAATTGCACGACTTAGGCGTTGTTGTAACCTTTTCTCCTTCCCAAGTTTTTCAACCTTTGAAGCTATAATGTGCGAGCTCTCACTTGGTCGAATTCGGGTCTCTCAACAGAAACAGAAAGTGTGACTTCATTAGACTTGGATATTTTCTCTCAAAAAACCAAAAAACACCAAACTTTGCTTTTAAACGCCTTTGCCCTATTATGAAATTCGGGCATTTTAACTAGAATGGGAGACTTAGGGGTTCTCGGCCTAAATGAAGTATTTGTGCGACTTTTATTTTCCTTCATTCTTTTAGGCTATAAAGACCCTTCTTGGAGTTTTCGGCCCATTAGCTAAAATGTACGATTCTAACTTGAATAAATCTTTTTGATTTCCGGCTCATTAGCCGGTTTTGTGAGCCTTCAGTTTCGAATTTCGGCCTTTGGGTCATTTCTACGAGATTTGAAAGCTTTAACTTTTCGGCTTATAGAGGGCTATTTTGAATTTATGCTTGAATGCCTTTTTCGCGATTTCAAGTCATTAGACCAAAATGTGAGATTTCGGGCCTCCTTTGGTCGATATTTGCCCAAGTTTTCAAACTTCGGACCTTTACATGGTTTTAGACTACCTCATTTTCGGCCTTTATGTGGTTTTGGAAATGACGACCTTTTCTCATTTTCTATCTGTTTTCGGATTAAAGGCCGAATTTACGATTTTGAAACTTTCCTAACTTTTCGACTTATAGGGACATTTCGCGAGCATTGGAAAGTCTTAAGTTTTGGGCCAAATAATGATATCACGCGATTTTTAGACTTGGTTTTCGGCTTAGAAGATGGTTTTCGGCCTGAAGGGCCAGAGTGTGCGATTTTATTTTAGTGTTTTCTTCCTTTTCGGCCTGAAAGCCGACTTTGAGAGGCTTAAGTTTATTCGGCCTATTGGGTGCTTCGCACGATTGTCTTCCTTGTGATTTTCGGCCAATGAGAGTGTTTTGAGAGCTCTTTGTCTCGCATTTTGGGCTCTTAAGCCGACTTCAGACTTTCACGACTTGCATTTCGACCCTCTAGACCGAATTTTTACTTTTGACTGATATTCCTAGCTATTAGGCTGATCTTGGACTTTAATGTTTTTGCGTTTTGGGCTTAAAGGCCAATTTTGCAACTTAAATCTCCTTCTTACCTCTTCGGCATGGGAGGAGTGTTTGCGAGTTTGAATGATCTTAAATACTTAGCCCCTTTGCGGATTTAACTATTTTCGACATAAAAGAGTATATCGCGCGTTTTACCTCTTGTTCCCTCTTTTCGGCCTGAAACAATGTTTTGGCCGGTTTTGTGAGTTTTGAATTTTCGGGCAATAAGGCCTCTTGGCACGAATTTAACTAACTCTCCAAACTTTGAATTCTTGCTTCAAAAAACGTCGAACTTGCAAGGCGACAAGGTTATTTCGGATTTGACAAAGTAAAAACGAGCTCCATTCAAAGCTCTCCCTACTCCCTCCATCGGGCAGATCAAACTACGGGGGTCCCCTGTCCAAGACGGGGTGTGTGTGTAGAACGCACAACAATGTCTTAATACTCTGCCAACAACTCTGCTACTTCTCTTTGCAATGGTTCTTCCTTCTTTGTGGTAGGATTCTCTGCTTCTGGATTGCCGCATTTCTTTGGAATCAATGCAAAATACATGTTTTCATGCCTCAAGCCCTCTAGGAACTTTTGGCCATCTACCAAACAAATTTTGGTGTTACCACACACTTTGCTCTTCTCCTCTCCTTCCAAAAGTACCAATATATGCCTCTTGCCATTTGATGCCACGGTGTAGGTATTCCTTCTTACATCATGAATTGCCTTCTTATCATATTGCCATGGTCTTCCCAACAATATATGACATACATCTATTGGCATAATATCACACAATACTTCATCATGATATGATCCTATATGAAATTTCACCAAACATTGCTCACTTACCAGTATCTTATGTTCATCCTGAATCCATGCTATCTTGTAGGGTCTTGGATGTTTCAACCTCTTCAAATTAAGCTTGGCACCATCTCCTCTGAAACTAAATTGTTTGTGCTACCACTATCAACAATAACTTTGCAACATTTCCCTCCAAATTTGCATCTTGTTCTGAACAAAATCCTCCTTTGGGGCGAATCTGCAATTGTTTCTTCTTGCAACAAATCTCTCCTCATCACTAATGACTCCCCCTTCTCCAGTTTTCCAATTTAACCAAGCGATCCAATAGGCTCTTCCTCCACATACGCTGCTCTTGCGTTGTTCTCAATTCTCTTACCAATACTCCCTTGATAACACTCAAATGCTCGATGTCCTTCACCTCCACACTTGAAACAGGTTCCTCTGAATAGTCTTTTCTCAGATCTGCTTCCATCTCTCCAATATCCATCATTGCGGAAGGAATTATAGTCTCCTCTGTCACTACGGTAGGAATCTATGTCGTCCCTTCCTCTGCGGTATGAATTGTCATCTTTCCTTTCACTACGATAGGGCTTATCTTCCTTGTTCTACTCCACATAAGATCTCCCTTCTTCAAATTGCTTTCTGCCTCTCTGGAATCTTCCTCTTCCACCTCTTTGTCTCTGCTCAAACTTCTTATTCAGCTTTTCTTCCACCTTCAGTGCAAACTAGTATGCTTCTTCAACTATTGTTATCCTCACCAAACTCAATTCTTCTTGAATATTTGTTCTCAGTCCATCGATGTACCGCACAACCTTCTCTTTACTTGCTTCACTATGTCCAGCCCTAATGATCACTTTGTAGAATTCTTCAGTGTACTCTTTCACAGATTTCTCCTTTTGTCTCAGGTTTTTTAGCCTCTTCAGCAATTCAAGCTCATAGTCAGCGAGTATGAATTGATTTTTCAATTTTGTCACCATCCTATCCCATTTTGTGATTTTCTCCTTTCCTCTCCTATTCCTATCCAACTGGACTTCTTTTCATCATAACATAGCATGACCTTTCAACTTAGTTTTAGCAAAAATCACTCCTTCCAGATCTTCTATTTCTTCATATTCAAAGTATTCCTCTATATAATTTATCCAATCGATCACTTCCTTAGGGTTTAAGTTTTGCACGTAATTTTGAATTTCAATTCTAGCCTCTAGGTCTTTTGTCGATCTTCAAAATAGTTTTCATCATCTTTATCTGATTTGATTCTTCTTCCATTCATGTTGAAAACCTAAATTATGTCATAGCTTCCAACCCATAAGGAATTTGCCCACAAAAAATTTCGATGATGTGTCTAATATCATTCTCAAGGATCTTGTAAAATTTAATTTTCTTTTTCATTGTTTGTTTGCCCAAGTTAATTGCTTCTCTATAAAATTGCCTAATTTGATATCTCTTTCATCATATCAAATCTTCCATCGAAACCTTGCCAATTTGTGTCAAACATCTCCAAACATCCCCTAGAAGCATTACTATACAATGCCTACAATTCTTATCTATAAGCAAGACGGATATTCATCACACTAGTCATCCACTATGGATTCCAAAATTTCCTAACAAACGATACATTAACCACCTAGTTTTGATGCCTACACAACAATCCTATATCTTCCCCATAATTCCCTAGATCAGCCCAAGTTGACATCTAACCTATTTACAAGCTCCTTAACCTCTACAACCAACATAAACCAATCTCCATGTGAGAGCAAGTCCTAAAACACATCTCTCTAACTAAGTCATGTACAAACAATCATTTAATTGTGAACTTGACCCACTTTCAAAAAACAAGTTCTTTAGAACCAACTATTCTATTGTAGAATTATATTTTTCTTGTATAGTAGACCACAAAAGTAGTATTAATAATATATATTTTTCTAGAAAATCAGAGTCTAACAAAAATTTGCCACTTTCTGTATAGTTGTGTTTTGAACCTTATGGCAAAAGGGTTTTACTTCATCTCTTATATCTTATAAGATATCCTTTTTTAAAATTAAAATACCTTAAAAGTCATCTTTGAAAACCTTTAAATTGAATTTTTTTTACATATGGGTACATTTTGAGTGGTACTCAACTCCCTTACAATTTTTTGATTGAGGGGAATTATCTGATTTCCATGGAGCTGACAAGTACTAGAAAAGAACACTATCAAAATCATTGGAAGGATTCATGTAGCATCTTATAGTTCACAAGACAATCAAGATCAACCTAGCTGAATGAGTCAAGTTGCGCATAAGGTTGGACAAGGAGGATGGAGAATAATTCCCACTCTTAAGTTCAATACTAGCTCAAAGATTGGTTCAATGTTTTAGTGGACTAGAGTGAAAAGATTATAAGGTTGAAGACTATGATAATGAAAGTTAATAGTTCTAAACAAGAGAGAAGGTTTTCAATAAGACTCGACTAAAAACCAAAATATATGTCAAGTGTAGGCCGACGCAACACTTGTGAATTGTCAAGTTTGTCTCTATTCACAAAATGTAATTAGGATCAACAACGCCCAATCTGACAAATCGTCTATGGTTAGTTGTGTCTGTCCCTAGACACAAGGTGTTGTGGACAATTGTGTGTATCCCTTTTCAACACTCCGAAAGATGAATAGCTGAGTGTATCCTTCTTCATGTGAAAAATCATACTAATGCTGTAGCATGCAGCCCTGATTTATTTTTTTTTGAAAAGTTTGCAAATGATTGGAAACCAAGTATTTTGCTGTTTCCCGATTGTTTGTTTCAGATTGCATTTATCACATAAAAAGCTTTCTTGACATAAATTTGCATTGAAAGAAACAAAACATCAATATGCTCAAATAACAACTTCATCAAAAAAAATTGTAACATTACACATAACCTGGAAAATAGTGTATTATAACCAGACCTGGAAATACTTTTTGACAATTTTTCAAGGCATGAACAGCTGGTTGACCAGCAACATATGTGTGCTCCAAGGCACCAAAATGCATAAGAGCTTCTTCCAACTCACTCCAAACACCTTCCAGCTACTAAAGGCTCTCCTCCAAACCCCAACACATTAGACAAGATGAACAACCAACACCAAATATGCAGATTGAAGTCTCCAAAAATTTCCACATGCCAAGGTAGGAAGTCGCGCCCAAGCCTAGAGGGGCGATTTGTATTTAAAAATCATTTCTTCCCCAAATGTGGCAAATAGCATATTGATATGAGTTGCCCAGATGCTAGGGAACCGAATCTCCAATAACCAGAATGATATAAAATTTAACTAAGGAATTATGAGCAAAAATATGAAATTTTGTATCTCTGAAAATGAAGACCAACATTGAGAAATTGCATTCAAAAATCACAAAATTCGAACAGAACTTTCAAAATGATCAAAGCACACCAAAACATGAGAACCCACGTCAAAATACTTTGAAAAGATTCATTATCTTTAAACCCAAAACACCAAACTGCAAGCCAAACACTGAAAATCTCTATCTGTAAAGTCTAACCAGCTAGGGCGGATATTTCACCACCGAAACCAGCACCACTGAAGAGGGTTTTCGACCTCAACCAGCAACAAGAGAACTTTTTGACTTCATCCCAGCAGCATCCCCTTAAGTTGTCAATTTCAGAATGCTCAAATGAGAGCCAAAACTTATATTTATAGAGTGGAGGGAAAAGTTAGGGCAACACCAATTTGAATTTACACTATTTTCCCTCACATTATCTTTTAAAAACCTATTGTCATTTTATGACACCCTTGGTCCATTAGTGAGAACCAATCAAAGATATGTTCTATGGACCACCGCTGCCTCAGTTGATCAAGGAGAAAACAATGGAATCATGAAGTATGAAGTGTTGTCTTGTCGGACCCCCCAGGTTCCCAAGTCTTCCCAACTTCAGTGACCTAGGTCTCCGAAGTTTCCCCAACTTCGGTGACTCAGGTCTCTGAAGTTCGTAAGTCTTCTCTTCCTCAACCCTGGAACTCCGGAACTCTAGAACCCTGAGGTTCCCAGGTCTTCCCAACTTCGGTGACCCAGGTCTCCGAAGTTCCTAAGTCTTCTCTTCCTCAACCTCGGAACTCCAGAACCCCGAGGTTCCCAGGTTCCCAAGTCTCCCCAATTTCGGTGACCCAAGTCTCCGAAGTTCCTAAGTATTCTCTTCCTCAACCCCGGAAATCCGAGGTTCCCAGATTCCCAAGTCTTCCCAACTTCGATGACCCAGGTCTCCGAAGTTTCCCCAACTTCGGTGACCCAGGTCCCCGAAGTTTCCCTAACTCCTTCTGTCTTGCAACACTTCCAAATGGTGTGATCGACACTCAAAGCTTTAAATGCTCCGACAACTTTTGTGACTTGTGCACCTCCTTTTGTGGAGCCACAGGGGTGCATTTAATGTTTTTGGCAAGATTTCTATCAAGAGAGGTACGGGGCCATGCTTGTTGTAGTGACTTATGTCATGTCTGCATACTCTGACTTTGGAAGGTCAGTCAATCCATCCTTCTCAGGGTTGCCTTTTCAGGGTATGGCTAGGTTGCTTGCATGTACAGAAGTCAAGTGCATGCACTTCCCTGCACTCCCAGACTGACACACAGGGGTTATGATCACTCTTGTAACTATTTTTCTATATAAAGGTTGTTAAGCCTCATTGTAAAGGGTTCTCTCCCTGCTGGCTTGAGCTATTCTATGCTCTTTCACTTCTCTTGTATTTATCTTGCATTTTTGCAACTGTAAGTTTGGCCATTGGCCTTATAATGAATTGAAATCACCATTCTTGCCTTCCTTCAACTTATGTATGTTGTGTATGTTTCCTTACCTTCATCATAGCTGTATGTTTTGTGGCTTTTCTCTCATATATGTTGTGTTAACTTATTTCTGAGTTTGACTTGTGGTAAACCTTCTCCCCTATTGACATTCAACGAATTCTAACCTCCATACATGCATTGGGGTCACTCATATAACTGAAGTTTGTGCATCTCCTGGGTATTTCAGTTGATTCTTTGTGTCATTTCGGGTAGGGAGAGAAACAATCTCTTATCTTGGTGCATCACCTTCTTTCATTTTAAGCATTTCCCTCTTCCCTTTTCCTCTGCAAGTTGTTAGGATAGGCTTAGGAGTAAGTTTTGAAATGTTGAGTTGGTTCAACACCTACACCTAGATTGAGAAGGAAGTCGGCCTTCTCCGGAGACTCAACCCCCTTGCGCAAGGTCCCACACTTCGGGGTTGTTTCCATGTTTCACGAGGTTGCTGAGTTGATAGCTCAACAAGGGTGCAAGCTTTTGTGATAAGAAAACCTTTTAATCTTCTTCTAACCTTGGCGTCCACTTTTGAGGCCATAAAATAAGCTTATAACAACTTAAGTCTAGGCGTAGCTTTTTGAGGGTCATTTTATTACACTTTATCACTTAAGTTATAAAGTTTATTTTGTTTAAAAACACTTAAAAGTGAAATCCTAAAATATTATTCCTCTAACCTTAGGAAATTCACCAAAGCCTGAAATCGAAAATACTTCACTCTGAAGCTGGGAGGAAACTGAAGCTAAGACCAAGTGCCCATTATAGTATTTACTAAAAATAGAAACTCTGTCAGAACACACAAAAATCACTAGCTTGAGCTCTCCACAGATCACTAAGTCCGCTAACCAACTCCGCTTAGCCTATGAGAACCTCAAGAATAGGCTAACGAGAAACCAAACTGACTAGGTGCAAGAAGGGGACATTATAGATGCCATCCCCACTATCACTTGTTGTGGACAATTGCATGTGTTCATGTTCAAAGCTTTAAAGGAGGATAGATGTGCGTGTCCCTATCTTTACTCAAGAGTTCAACAAGGCCATATCTCACTAAGGAGGTGTCATGTGGACATTCATATATGGATTGTAAATATGTGGAACTATATATATGTCCTAGTCCACATGTGAAAACAACTCTCTCCAAGTCTCATGACTATAAAGTCATAAGGGGGGAGTGTTAGGAATTTGTCTTATTAGAACATAGTGGATAAGTTACAAGAGACTTGGGGTATTTTAGTTTGATTATATCAATTCATAGTTAGATTAATCATGTTAGATAAGTTTGATTTACTAGACCTATAATGAGCCTGCTTAGTTGAGTTATTAGGCTTGTCATGAGATTTGCATAGAGTGGGTTATGTCGAAGAAAGAAACTGTATTACATCCTAGAAAATAGGATGGGAAACAAACTATTATATTTAAATAAGAGTGTTTCACTCATGTATGGTATCATCTAATTCCTTCTCAAATACAACAATGCTAGTTTTCTCTCCATATGATCAAGCCTCAAGTGCCAGGAAAGGTTCTCATTAAGTACTCTACATCCTCCAAAGGTTGACAAACCCAAAACCTCTCAACTATACTTTGAAAAATCAATCTCACACTCAACTTGGCAGCCTAAAATTTTGACTCGGACTCGAGACTGGGCACAAACAACAAAAAAAGGCTCATAATTTAAACATACACATGTCATATGATCCTTAAACTCTCAAATTTTGAAATTTCAATCACTATGTCTCTTACGTTCAAGCACCAAAAGAGTCCAAGCTCTAAACGAAGAAGTCTAAGCCTAAGATTTGTGAGTCTTGCAGCAAGACTCAACTGAGTACTCTCCAAGACTCAGCCAAACTCAACGCGAGAGTCTGGTCAATCAGCTCGGCCAGCTCAAAGACTCAAGAGTTTGGCAAGTCTTGCAGAGTCTTCGAACTATGCTCTCAACTATAGACATTACTGCATGGACATTATCAAGCTCTATATTAGAGCTTTAGTGATAGTGCACAATGATGGTGTCAATCCTTTTGGACCAGATTTGTTCTAGATGCATAACAATGCTGGTTTCAAACCTTTGTCTTTGAGTCCAATATTGGTCTTCTTCAGCCTTGTGCTTCATTGGAGGATATTTCCCTCTTATTATGTTTACACATTCTAGTATTTATTATTTTAAAAACCTTCATCTCTATGTCCAACATTGGTCTTCTTCAGCCTTGTGCTTCATTGATGGATCTTCCCTTCTACTATGTTTGCGTATTTACATTTTATTGTATTCATGTTTAGTTAACTCCCAAAGCTTAGGTTTCTTTCTACCTAGCATTATTATATGTGCATGTACTTCCTAGTCCCACTGATCTAGTTTGGTTCTTTTCAACATTAATATATTAGTGAAATCAAAGCACGTTGGTGTAATCCTAACATAGATTCCCCTTGAAATACTAGTTTGTGGTAACCCTCGGAGTTATGGTTCTAAAACTCAATTAGTTACTATTTTGTTTTATCTTATATACAACTAATATCGGCCTATATTGTGGTTATTATAGGGATATTAATAACTTGATTTATGTGACTTGAGGCCAGCCTGTACCAATAAATGGCTAGGTATTGTATTTTTCTAAATATATCCTAGGGGTCTCCACTCTATTATTCATCCAAGAAAACCATCCTTTTCTTTTATAGCAAGTATCTCAATACTAGTGGTACCTCAAGATATTGGTGCCTAGTGTTCTTTTGTGCATGGTGGAGCTTATTTGATTTATCTTTATCCTATATGTTTCAATATAATATAAGTCCGTTTCAATTCAAGTAAAGTTCCAAACTACTAGAGAACATAAAAGAAATGGCACAAAATTCAAGGATAATGCAAACTGCTAAGAATAAAAAAAGAAATACTACATACGAAAATATTTTTGTCATCAAGATCTCTCTCAAGTCAAAACAAATACATAAATTTATTTTCACAAAGTTGAATGTAAAGGCCCTAAGATCTATATGATCCGAATCTCCTGCTCTTTTTAAGCTATTAAATTCAAAAACAGACTTGCCGACACAATATAGATATAAGGAAAGAAACTGAACTCCAAAATTATTTATAAATCATTCAAACATTTAATCGTGCTACATAGATTTACTTAGAAAACTGCAAATTCTGAAATTCTGATTTATTCATAGAAAACTGGAACAAAACTCTTAACAGCAGCAGTTTGCTTATAAAACACTGAATCCTCTAACAGCAAACTTTCAGCTATAGATATTGCAGACCCAAAATGGAGTTTGAGCAATACACAGCAGAGCAGAGGTGATTCGTGGGGGTTTCGTCCCTTCACCCAGGCATGCACAACAGCATACAAGTTATCCAGCATACTCTGAGATCAAACTAAGACTGCAATATATAATAACATAGGGCGGTTTAGGTAATCTCCTTCACAAGAAACCCTAGGGCGGCTAAAAGCTAAAGACAAAATAGATCTAATTTTCCTTCTAAGATACAGCTATCACTACAAGACAAAATGGATATAGCTGTCACTACAAAACAAAACTAGGCTTCTTCAAGAAGTCGATGGTTCTGTTGTGACCTTTTTCACACATCGCCCCATTGAGAATGGGGACCCTCCCTTTTTCCTTCTTTCTAGGGTTTTTGTTAGTCCCTTGTGACCTCTCGCATCAAGTTTGTCAGTTTTGAGCATTATGAGTCAGTGTGTGCAAGCCATGGTTAGAACAGAGTCTGGACACTGTCAAAGTTCCCAGAAAGGCCAAAGGACAAAGATTGCAATTGATTTGATTAATTTGAACTTTCTATTTTCGGAAAGTTTTGCTTTTTTATTTTTCCTATTTTTTTAGGAAGTTTTGTTTTTGGCATTTTGAGCACGATCCCCGAAATGGCTATTTTTAGAAAGTTTTTCCTATTTTTTAGGGAACCTTGATTTTTTTATTTTCAGAAAGGGGTCTAGGGTTTGCACTATTGACACTGAGATGCACTGAAAACAATCGTCAAATTCCTCCAAAATCCAAGTTTTGACCCAAAAAGCCAATTCCCTATATTTTAGGGGTCCTGAGGAATTCAATGGATGAAAGATGTACGAATCTCAAATTTCAAGAAAATCTGGAAAAAATTGCACAAGTTATGGAGATTTCAAGTTTTGATCATGTGGTTCCTGACAATGATGAAGTCCACCCTTGGTTAAGGTTATGGTTCCTAAGATCCACCAAGTTCGCCTTGGAAAAGGTGAGGTGGGTCATCAACATTTTGAACTCCGCCCTTACCTTGGTGCACAAGATTCTTGAAGTCTGCTTATCCTTGGTTCCTAATAATCACAAAATCCGCCCAAGGATATGAAGACGGTGCCCAAGTCAAGCAAAGTCCGCCTTGAAGAGGTACACAGTGCAAAGGTTTGATGAAGTCCGCCCCATGATGGAGAAAGAAACTCACAAAGTCTGCCATGTATAAGGTGAAAAGGGAGAGAAGCAATTCAAGTCTGCCTTGAAGTGTGTAGAGACAGCAAGTCAATGGTGCATGGAGATGATAAAGTCCGCCCTCCTACAAAGACCAAATACATAAGATGAATGAAGTCCACCCTGCCCTGAATAATTTGATCAGCAAGGAAAGAAGTTCTTCAAGTCCGCCTTAGGAAGAAAGAGAGCAAAGTCCGCCCTATGCTGCAGATGAAAGGTTCCTAAGTGAATTGAACTCTGCCCAAAGTAATGAGTGAAGTGCAAAGATCAGATCAAGTCCCCCCAAAGGTGAAGGAAGTAGCATGTGGGAGAAGTGCAAAGGTTTGAGCAAGTCCGCCCTCCTAAGGTGCATAAGATAAACAAAGTCCACCTTGAAGCTAGATAGGAGTGGCATGAAGTATGAACTCAACAAAGTCCACCCTATGAAGAGGTTGAGTGCATAAGATGAACAAAGTCCGCCCTAGCATGATATGTGGTGCACAAACTCAACAAAGTCCGCCTTCCTACTTGGGAAAGAAACTCACAAAGTCCGCCCTTGATTGGATATGAAGCAAGAAAATGGTGCACAAACTTAACCAAGTCCGCCCAAGTTTGAAGAATGAAATCAATGAAGCCCGCCCTCATGAGGAACTTGTTAAATTTGGAATAAAGGAATATTCCCATATGATGTCAGCAAAGATCTTGATCAAATTCGAACTAAGGCAAATTTAGAAAGTTTTTCAACATGGAAATTTGAAGATTAAGTTCGATTTGCAGACTGAAATTCAAAATAGAAACTTTCATTTTAGAAATCAGAACTTGCTTAAGTGATTCAACTCAACTCAAAATTCAAAATAGAAAGTTTCTTAAGGGATCAAGTCAGACTCAAAATGAAGACAAAAGTTGCCTTTAAAGGATTGAGTTCAACTAAGCATCAAAATTGGAAACTTTTTAAGTGATTCAAATCAAGCTCATTAACTAAATGTCCAAGTTCGATGTAGGAAGGACAAATTAGAAACAAATTTTAGAAGATCTTCTGTGAAGAATTCAAACTCCAATACAAATACAATTCATTCTTCAATTTTCTCACATGAAGTTCGAGTTTTGGATAGCAAGTGGAGAGAGTTTCTAAGAGGTTTTATGCAGGCGAAAGACATTTTGAGAGAATTTTTAAGAGTTTTGCAGGTTGAAAGAAGATTTCAAGAGAATTTCAAGTATAAGTCTGAGTTTTCAACCATTTTCCACAAGTTTGCACACAGATTTTGGAAGAACCTTGATTGATTGGAGGGCAAATTCATTAATTTTCTGAGTTAAACTTCTGATTTTACCTCCTTGGAAGCTTCTTTTCCCTTCTTCCTCATTCTTCCAAAGTTGAAAATGGATTCTATGGGCAGAGTATTGGGTTCTCAACCTGGTTTTCTTCAAAATTTTAAAAGAAAGAATGAATCCAACAGATTATCCTTCTCTTCTTTCTCATTTTCTGCCTTGTGAACAAGTCAGTATGATCTCAATCAAGTTGTCTTGGATTTAGTTCTGATTTTCGATTGAAATCAAACATGCAGCTTCCTGAGTTTGGTTATATTCAGGGGCTTTTCTTGAGATTTCCAGAATATCCAAGTGTTAAAAAACCCCATTTTAAGGCTAAGTATTGGAGAAAGAGTGAAAATCATGATATACTTAGCTATCAAACCATCAAAATTCATGCTCAAAATGAGGATTCTAACTTAATTTCTTTTGGTTTTGCAGGTTTTGGATGAGAGCTAAGGCAGGATAATCACACAAAACACAAATGGAGTTTCGAGCCAAATTGAGAATTGAAGACAGGACCACGAGCAAGGTTCGTCCGAGCATAAAGATGGACAAATTTTGGCTAAGTATGGGAAAAAACTATTTCATTGAAAACTCCAAATTCCTCCATTGTGGTGAAGGCAAAGAGAAATTCTCCAAATTCAAGGCACTTGAAAGAATTTCAAGATATCAAGAAAGAAAGATCCTCAGACTTGGTGAAGATATGGAAAAGTTAAATAAATTTCTGACTTCTTGAAGGATTTCATCTCCTGAAGAATTAAAGACAAGCTCCCAATCAGAATCAGATGGTGACAAGAAGAAACAAATTTCCATACTCAAACAATTTCTTCACATAGATTGGAGAATTCAGGGAAGACATCCAACACGGTGAGGTGGTGTCTCGTCATCTTCCAACCAATCAGATTGTTCCAAGTCAACATGTCCAAGTTCAATGAACCTAATTTATCCACAAAAGCTTCTAGAGGGCACACTTCACAATGCAACAACCTTCTATTTTTATTGTTGGTTCATATTTAGCAAGAAGGACAAGTGTCCCCAAATGTAATTTTCTCATTGGTCAAGGGGTAGTTAGTTTTGGGAAACCCTAATTAGGGTTTTTATCTTTCAATATGGGCCCTTGATCATTTTTCGATCTCGGTCGTTCATAATTTCTTGACTACTATATAAGGTTGCCTCCTCTCATTTGGACAGTGAGGTTTTTGAAATATTGTTGCAAGAAGATTATTTCCAGATAATAAATTACTTGTGTGCTTTCTCTTAAGGCCTTGTAATCTCTTTTATCTAAATGATTAGCGAGGTTTTCAATTTCCTCAACACATTAGTTAGATTTTATTTCATGTATGTTAGATTGAATGCAAGATCTGATAAGTATTGATTTATGGTGTTTCTCCACTCATATTTTTGGTGAATGGATGATTTTCATTCACTGTGCAAAGTTAGTCTGAGCTTTCCTTTGTGTATGCTTAACTTCCGATCATAAGCACATCCCTAGAAGATTGCATCCGCTTTGTGTAGTTGTCTTAAGTGAGGTGAAGCAAAGTGTGGTTTATTGAGATCGCTAATCAATACCATCTCTTGAATTCTTAGGAATAGATTAGAACTTCTAAACCCTTGTCTCCTTTCCAGTTTTTCATGATCCAAGTCCCAATTGATAGAGCTTCATTATCTAAACCTTCATTGTGAATTGAACAATCCAAGTGTAAGTCCCTTTGTGTATTACCAGCAAATCACAACGCCCATTGAGCTTATCCACACGTCAAGACCTGACTAAAGAAACCTTGGAATCGCCATATGATCTTCTAGCAATCTTAGCATAAGCATTGATTTTTCAAGAGAGGGTAAATTATCTTTGGGTACTTTATTCTAATGTTTGGTAGATGATAAAACAGACACCAATAGGTTCAAACTAGAATATTCCAGACCGAATCTGATTCTTTTTTCCAACAAAAGATAAGACTTACAGTTGGCAGTAATCTGATTTCTTCCTTTGATTTTTCTAGGAGACAAACTTGCACAGTTGGCAGCCAATACAGCCATCCATCCCAAGTGGCCTCATCTTTCACGAGTTCATCATAGTCCTTTGTCCCCTTATTGCTTGTCCTCGAGCAATTTCAAGTTAGGGTGTTCAAAGATTTCAATTCCTTCCCAAGTTGCATCTTCTCGTGGTAGTCCTTTCCACTTGATTAGATATTCTAGAATAGCTTTGTTACGTAACCTCTTCTCCCTTACATCCAGAACAGATTCAAGTTCAAGGATCAATTTTCTTTCATAGTCCAATGGAGGGAGCTCCTTGGACGGGTTGATCCGTTGTTTGCTCGGGCTTTCTTTAAGCATGAAACATGGAAAGTATTGTGAATTTTGTTGTCGGGTGGTAATTCCAACTCGCAAGCAACCTGTCCCACCTTTTATTCACTCGATAAGGACCATAAAAGCGTGGTTTTAGCTTCTCTTTTCTACTTCCCTTCATAGAAGATTGTCTAAAAGGTTGTAACCTTAGAAACACCAAATCACCCTCCTCAAATGCTCTTTTTGTTCTATGTTTATCTGCATGCATCTTCTTCTGATTTTGGGCTCGTTGCAAGTTCTCTTTGAGGGCTTCCAAAATATCCTTGCTCTGTTGAATCAAATCCGTAGCACTAGTTACTCTACTATTAGTGAGAATCAAAACCACAAAGGAGTTTGCATCATAGTTGTACAATGCTTTAAAGGGGGACATCTCAATTGACATATGATAAGTAGTATTGTAGCAGTATTCCCCAAGATGTAGCCATTTGACCCATGATGTTGACCTGTTATGCAGTTTCGTAGATAACCATCAATCCACTTGTTCACTATCTATGTTTGTCCATCCGTTTACAGATGATAACTGGTACTAGGTGTCAACTCCATTCTTGTCAAGCGAAATAAATCTTGCCAAAACAAACTAATAAATCCGTTGTCCCTATCACTCACAATTGTTTTGGCAACCCATGTAACCTAAAGACCTCCCTAAAGAAAAGATCAGCCACTTGAGGTGCCTTAAAGTTTGATGATATAGCATAGAAGTTTGCATACTTGGTGAGTCTATCTACCACCACATATAAACAATCCTTGCCTTGGGCCTTTGGCAAACAGGGAATAAAATCCATAGATATGCTTTCCCATTTTTGGTTGGGGATAGGAAGAGGCTGCAGTAACCCTGCTGGAAAAACATGCTCAACTTTGTTCTATTGACATTCCTTACATTCCCTTACATGCTGCATCACATCCTTTTTTAATCCTTTCCACGAAAAATGCTCCCATACCTGTTTATATGTTTTGTAGAATCCTGGGTGGCTAGCCAATGGAGTGTCATGGCATGCCTTCAATATTTTCTCCTTCATTTTAGATTCAGGCGTAAGATATACCCGCCCCTTGTAGAGAATCAACTCATTCATTGTTTTGAACCTGCCATCTTGTACCTTGCCCTCCAAGATTTCACTAGCAAATGAATTTTTTACATATTCAGCTGTAATCAATGCTTTCCAATTAGAGGTTATATCAGAGAGAGAATGCAAATGAGGTTTCCAAGATAAAGCATCTGCCACTATATTGTTGTTTCCTTTTACATACTCAATATCAAAATCATAAGCTTGGATTTTTCTGATCCACTTTTGCTGCCTTTCATTCAGTTCTAGCTGATTAAAGAAATACTTTAAGCTACTATGGTCAGTTTTACCACAAACTTATTGCAAACTAAATATTGCCTGAATTTGGTCAACACATGCATTATGGCTAGCATTTCCTTGTCATAAATAGAGAATTTACGTTCAGCCTCCTTAAGCCTCCTACTCTCAAAAGCTATAGGGTGTTTATTTTGCATCAAAACAGCCCCTATTCCCTCTCCAGATGCATTGCATTCTAAAACAAAAGGGAGTGAAAATTTTGGAATTGCTAAGACGGGGCACGAACTCAAAACCTCCTTAAGCTTATCAAAAGCTTGTTGGGCTAATGTTGTCTATCCTTTCTTGGTTAGATTTGTTAGGTTGCCAATTGTGAAAATCCACTAACGAACCTCCGGTAGTAGCTGCATAGCCCCACAAATCCCCTCAATTGTGTTAAGTTGTTGGCTCTAGGCCATTCTTTGATGGCTTTGATCTTATCCTCATCAACACTTACTCCATGTTTGCTGATCTTGGAGCCCAAATACAAGATTTCTTGTAACCCAAACTCACATTTGGATGCTTTGGCATAAAAGGAATCTTGTTCTAAGATTCCCAAAACCTCATCTAAGTGTTTAAGATGATCTTCCCAAGATCTGCTATAAACTAAGATGCCATCAAAAAAGACAAGAACAAATTTCCTTAACTGCTGAATAAATACCTAGTTCATACATGATTGAAAAGTTGTTGGAGCATTTGTTAAACCAAAGGGCATCACCAGGAATTCATAGTGCCCGTAGTGACACCAGAATGTTGTCTTGTGTACATCTTCATCCCGAACTTTGATCTGATGGTTTCCTGAACCCAAATCAATTTTAGAGAAGAAGATGGCTCCATGTAACTCATCAATCAATTCATCAATGCGTGGTATTGGGTAACGATTCTTTATAGTCTTCTTATTGAGAGCTCGGTAATTAATGCACGCTCTCATGGTTCCATCTTTCTTCTTGACCAGCACTACGGAAAATGCAAAAGGGCTGGAACTAGGCCTTGTATTCCCCCATGTGGAGTAATTATTTGATTGCCTTTCCAATTTCTTCCTTGTAAATATTAGGATGGCGATATGGAGTGATCATCACTGGTTTTGCCCCCTCTTCAAGTTCAATGATGTGTTGGAAATCCCCACTTGGTGATAACCCGAGGGTATGTCTCTAAAGACTTTATTATGTTTATCCAAAATGATTTGAATCTGCATGTTGTTAGCACCTTCTTTCTTTGCATCATTTGCATTGGTAATAAGCCATTTTTCTACCGAGCCAACTTGTTTCTTGTGGAACACCCACTCCATCCTCTTGGCCGATATTTCCACTGTTTTGTTGGACATTCCTTGAAGTACTATCCTTTTTCCATTATATAGGAAAGTCATTTCCAACTTTCGGTGGCTAATCTCATATTTATCAATTGCATGCAGCCATTGACAACCCAAGACTACTTACATGTCCATGTCAATCACATAAAAATCACCCTTCAATTTATACTCCCCCATAGACGACTCCATTTGGGGAACCTTCTGAGTGCAAGAAAGAGTAGTACCACTGGCTACCTTTACTCCAAACCCTTCAATCGGAACTGTTTTCAAACCAAGCCTCCTCACTACTTCCTCATTTACATAATTATAGGTGGCTCCACTGTCAGTAAGGATGATTACTCGTTGTCCCTTCAAAACGCCTTTTATGCGGGAGGCTCTTCAATTGTTTATGTTTCATTTTCAACTTCAGCCTCTTCACTTTCAATATCATCATTGGAGATCGCCTCATTATAATGTATTTGCCCTTTACCTAAGCACCAATGCCCTGGTTGCCAAGGTTCCTTGCATGTAAAGCACAGCTTCTTCCGCCTTAGCTCATTCCTACTAACTTCCGTTTGATTGGACCTTGCTAGAGGCATCCTTGGAGGTATTGGATTTTTTTGAAAGGTTTTCTTGAACTGTGTAGGTGGGGTTGTCCTCAACCTGCTGAAGGTATCCTTTACTACTGAATCCTCTAAGTTGAGGGTCGTTGTGATGGCCTCCTGGAATGTTGTCAGGTTTAAGGCTTTAAGTAACCCCTTAAGTGTCTTAGCTAAACCTTCCGCAAAGAGCACTATCAATCTCCCATCTGTCACATTGGGTACCATTACCGCAAGTCTCTGAAATTCTGACACATAATTTTCCACTCTACCTTCTTGCTTCAATTGGGCTAGGTTACGAAAATGAACTTCGGGGTCAGTTCTGTCGAATCTTTCAATCAGCCTTTGATTGAAATCTTCTATGGTAGAAATTGAGTCATGTCCTTGAGTTATGAGTCCATGATACCACCACTCGTGAGCTACTCCTTCCAAGTGTAAGGTGGCGAACTTGATGGCCTCTTCTTCTGTCATTGGGTTCAATGAGTAGTAAGTGTCTACATTTTGTAACCAAGATCTTGTTGTGGTACTGCTTGTTCCATCAAAATTAGGTAAAGTAATTTTGCCCAAGCGTTGTTGATTGTCTTTTCTTCCATCATACTCCCTCCTATGTCCACCCTTGGATTTCAATCCACAGTACTCAAGGAAAGACATATGGTTCTTAACTGCCTCGCTCAACATATTATACTCCACCAAAAGGCAGTCCATTTCATCAATTTGGTCAAGTTGATCCCTTTTTACCTCTTCATTTGACAAAAATTTAGCCCTAAATGTTTTTGCTAAATTCCTCTCACTATCGGAGGCAGATCTTGCTTCATTGAAATTGTTTCCTTCATCCTAAAGGGTAGACTTCCCTTTATTGGCAACGCTTCCTTCACCTTTCTCATTAGCGGAATTCCCGCCATCTTGATTATGTTTAAGCCCTCTCAGCAATTGGGTGACTTCCTTAAATGTCTCTGCTAGACCGAGTTTCAAGGCTTCAGAATGTTTAAAGTAGGCCTTTGCATCTTCATCACTGTCGCACATGTTGGAACTCTTCTTTCTTTCTCTCAAATGGTACCGATGTTCGCTCTCACTCATAAAACAAACCCACAGCTAGCAAGGCTAAGGCTCTGATACCACTGTAAAGACCCTAAGATCTATATGATCAGAATCTCCTGGTCTTTTTAAGCTATTAAATTCAAAAACAGACTTGCCAACACAATATAGATATAAGGAAAGAAACTGAACTCCAAAATTATTTATAAATCATTCAAACATTTCATTGTGCTACGTAGATTTACTTAGAAAACTACAAATTCTAAAATTCCGATTTATTCATAGAAAATTGGAACAAAACTCTTAACAACAGGAGTTTGCTTACAGGACGTTGAATCCTCTAACAGCAGACTTTCAGCTATAGATATTGAGGACCCAAAATGGAGTTTGAGCAATGCACAACAGAGCAGAGGTGATTCGTGGGGGGTTCGTCCCTTCAACCAGGTGTGCACAACAGCATACAAATTATCCAACATACTCTGAAATCAAACTGAGACTGCAATATATAATAACATAGGGCAATTTCGGTAAACTCCTTCACAACCTCTTTTGATAATTTAGGAAATCAATACCCAACCGTGGCTCTGCAACTTGAACGCGCTTTGTACTTCCTTGGTCGGTCGCTCATGTGAGGCTTGCCTTATGCGGGTCAAGGATTGGTCGGCTCTGTTGGCGCGAACGTCATTAATGCAGGCCTTTAATTTGTCTTCGTTATGGGTTCCAAGTCACTTGGAGTTGAGCATAATGTTTCAAAGGACTCGACGGGAGACAGCTCGAAAACCTTCAAGCAGGCTCGAAAACCTTCGGTGGCTCTTCCGGAAGGAGCGAAGTTATTACCACGAGAGGAGCAATCGGAAGATGGAGGTAGCAACAGAGGAGGAGGTAAGGTTCCCTTTGCCTCCTCATTGGTTATTTTCCCTAATTTGCAAATGGCTAATGTTATTTTGTCAGAAAAGAATAGGCTTAGGAACTCAGCTATATTTCTTCCGGCTTTGGATTTGAACAAGTTGCCTTCTAGGAATTATTTGAATTCTTGGTTGCATAATGACTGGAGCAAGAAGTTAGGTTTTTCTTTCTCCTTCTGTAGGATGGTTCAAAAGGGCCTATTTTTTAATTTTTTCAACAACCCTAATAGCCAAAGGGAGGTTGTAAAAAGGCAGTTCTGAACTATAGGGTCGGGTTGTTTTAGGGCCATTTCAAGGGACCCGACGGTTAATGCAGATGAAATCCTTGCTTTGTCGTGCCCTATGTGGGTTACTATTAAAAACATTCCTCCTTATCTTTGGAATGTTGTTCCTAATTTGATCGAACCTTTGGGCTTGCGTATAGATGCGACTACATCTCTTTTGCCGCCTATGAATGTGAGGTTGTTGGTAGCCTTAGAGCCCGGCAAGGAACTTCCAGACAATATCAATATTGAACTCATCAGCAAAACTGTTGTGAATTGGCAATGGTGTACTATGAATAAGCATAGAGTCGGGTTAGGTCTTAAAGATCTAAGATGGCAAGGAATTTCCCTTGCAGCTAAATGAATATTTAAAGCCTTGCAAGGTGAGGAACCTTGGAAAATCTTGATTAGACACAATATCAGTAAATCTGTTCCTAAAAAGAGCCCTAATTGGAGAGGTTTGAATCTTTGTGATATCATTGTTGGGGACTTTGAGGTTAGACCATTTGGTTCTCTTGTTTTCAGATCAATTTGGAAAGCCTGGGAGGTGGTAAGAGGCTATATCTTCCATAATGGTATAGTGTCGGAGAATGGGGAAATCTGTGGTGAACGCTCTATTTGGTGGAATCTGAAATATATTGGTAAGCCTCTGGCTCTAGTTCAGGGTTGCTCTGCTAAAATTTGGGCAAGGAAAGGTCTTGAGAAGTTTTCTGATATTATTAGAGATGGGCATCTCTTAAGATGGAATGATATCATGTTAGAATATAATGTCCCCCCCTCGCATAGAAAAACCTATACCATGCTAAGAGAAGCCTCTTCACCTCTCTGTCTTCCCAAACCTTGCTCTGTTGACTGCTCCAGATTCTGTTTCTATAAATGGCCGGATGGGTCCCCATTGCCTAGAACCAGAGCTAAAGCCATATACTCCCTCCTTGTTGATAGTGATGCCATTCTTTCCCATGTCAATTCTTGTTGGAAGGTAAGCCTTGATGTTGTCCGTTGGCAGAAGATTTTTGAGACTCTTTGGTGCAGATCGGTTGAACCCAAGAAGAGGTTTTTTTGTTGGCTCTTTATGCTCCATAAGCTTCCTATCCATAATTCAGTGGGGAAATTAGTTCTTGTTCCTGCTGCAGGGTCCTATTGATGTGTATTTTGTACACGACCAAACACAGAATAAAATACCGAAGTATCTTATCCTCTCTTGAACAAAGTTCCCGACTGCTGAAGATCTCACTGAAGGATCAGTCGGAGTAACTCCAAGGTTCCGTTATGTAGGATCTCTACGTGTGGATAAGCTCTCTGTGGTATGATGTGATTTTGCTGGAATCACAAGGGGACTTACACTTGACAACCTAAACGTCTGATTTGCTGGAATCACAGGTCCTATTAACTAACTGGAAGACAAACAAATGACAAAAGATGCAGGGTTCAGGACCTCTACTCTACTACCTAGAATGCGAGAAAATGGATGGATGACTAGGTGGAGTCCTACTGGGCTGGGTCTCACCATCAGGCTGAACAATTCAACACCAACTCAGTGCGATCTTCTAAGGGATGCTTCCAATATGTTCAAATCGTACACCATCTGACAATGATCACCATTCAAGATAATGCATGAACAATGGACGTGTAACAACTTAAGATTAAGCTCATTTTATGCCAGTTGACCACACAGGGCGCACTTACCATCAGTAAGAGGCTAGTGGTATGGACTAGACAGATTCCACACAGGTGCATTCAACAATTTTCTTCCCTCAATTTAATCATCTATCATCAAAAATGAAGATTCAACAAGAGACCATGCACATTGCAAAGAAACAACATATTCCACCATATCTTCAATGAAAAGAAGTCTTTTACAATTAAGGCAACAATGTCTTGCCTTCTCTTCTTAATCTACTCTAATTGCTATTCTACTATTCTGGCCTCTATTACTAACTATTAACTATTAGCTATTATTGACTAACCATTAGCCTTTACAAATGAAGAGCCAGGGCTTATATAGTGCCCACAATACAATTCAATGGCTTAGATCAATTTGAGATCAATGGTCGAGATTTTACAATGAAAACCCTAATTAGGGTTTGTTACAACAAACTTAATTCTGACCAATGAAATAATTGCATTATTTGGACACATGTCTTCTTTGGAATATTCGACCAATGGATAGCCGGGGTAGGTACATCGAAGTTTGTGTCTTTTTTGATGAGTCAGGTACATTGAACCTGGACATGTTGAGGTAGACCAATCCAAATGGAGGGATGATGACTGGGACGCCACCTTGTCTGACACTTGCAACTTGGTAGATATTCAATTTGATGATGTTGAGAAGATGACTTTAATTAACTTTTCTGACACCGTCTGCTTCTTCAACGAACCCTTTCTTTAATCCTCTTTTGTCTTTGATGTGCAGGATGGATGGAGTATCTTTCCTTCAAATGCTGGTCTGGAAGAGGTCGTCCCTGATGATGCTGGAGAAGGTCGTCCTTGATGATGCTGGACCGGAGAAGGTCGTCCTTGATGATGCTGGACCGGAGAAGGTCGTCCTTGTCCTGGCTTGGTCTTCTTTCATCTGCCAAAACAAACCAAAAGATGATTAAGGACACATGATAAATTCATTTCAACATAGCATTTTCAACTTAAATCATCAGCAAAAAGATATTAACATGAAACTTGCCCAAGATTTTCTCCAGGAACAGACCCTATAAGAATTTCGCCCTGGACCCTTTGGAAGGGTCAGGAGCGAAATTCCAACTTTAGCTCAAAATTCACATTTTTGAAGGTCAAACATCCTTCCAAGGCATTCCAAATAGCTTTTCTCACCCTAGTCCAAGCCTACTTAGCACAAAATTTGAAGAAAAGGATGGTTTTAGTGATTTTCGATCTGGACCCTTTGGAAGGGTCAGGAGCGATTTTCAAGTTTTGAGCATGTTCCTCCATCCTTTCAACTTCAATTCTCCTCCAAGACTAAGGACACATTGCCTCACTCCTATCTAGGCCATAAAAATCAAAATTTTAACTTGTCTTGCAAAGAAAGTAGGTGATCCTAGGATTTTCGCTCTGGACCCTTTGGAAGGGTCAGGAGCGAAAATCTCATTCTAGGCTAGATTACTCACTTTTCAAACTTCGAACCACTTCAAGAAGCAAACTTAGATCATTTTCCACCTGAGGAAGAAGGTTTCAAAGTCAAACAAGGTAGCAAATGAAGTTTATGATGAATTTCACTCTGGACCCTTTGGAAGGGTCAGGAGAGAAATTCTCCTTTAGGCCAAAATCTTGTTCTTCAAAATCAATCAAACTCCCTCTCAAGGCAAAAACATACCCATTCATCTCCCATCAAGCCAACGCCTAGCCAAAATAAGGAGGAAAACAAGAGTTATAAAGATTTTCGCTCTGGACCCTTTGGAAGGGTCAGGAGCGAAATTCCTAATCTTGGCCAAGATCCTGACTTCATTTTCACATTTCTTCATTCAAACAAGCGTTTTTTCCTTCATTCAAGCCTGGGAATGCGTTAGTTCTAGGTTTTGGTCAAAGTAGAATGTCCTATGGAGAATTTTGCTCTGGACCCTTTGGAAGGGTCAGGAGCGAAATTTGACATTTTGGACTCTTCGTCAAGATCATTTTATGGAATATAACATTTAAGTATAAGTGACATTTCCTTCTTATACTTTAAGTTATATTCCATATATACTTTCAGGATGTTTGAGAGTGGTTTCGGACCTCCAGGAGTTATATTGCAAAATCTAGTTTTTGGAGGATTCTTCAGTTTTCCAGACTTAGTCAAATTTCAGGATCAAGACATTCCAGACTTAGCCAAATTTCAGGATCAAGGCATTCCAGACTTAGCCAAATTTCAGGGCATTTGAAGATCAGGATGACATTCCAGACTTCATCACTCACCAACTTGACCTAGCTCGGACCTTCAAGAATGATACCCACTCACAAAGCAAGACACAATTAGCAACAAGATCAAAACCAGGCCCTAAGGAAGACTCTCAAAGAAACCCTAATTCTGGGGCCCTGTGGACTCACCCTGGCTCAAGCAAAGCCTGTAATCCAACGATCCCCTCGACATCACTCATCCTGCAAAGGCTAACAGACAAAACCCTAAACACCTAGAAAGCGAACCCCAGAAAGCAAAAAAAAAGCAGGGGTCCCCATTTGCAATGGGGCGATGTGTGAATACGTCACAACAGGTCCCTGAGTCTGTTAATCATATATTCTTTGATTGCTTGTTTGCTAAAGAAACATGGAAGATTTTTGGCCTATGTATTGGTTATAATATTGATATCCTTGATGTTGTGACTGGTCATATCCAAAGCTTAAAGAAACATGCTAACTTCTTTTGGTCTCTTCTTTCTGTTGAAATACTGCGGCTTATTTGGAATGATAGGAATGATAACCTCTTTAATGGCAAAGACAGGAACCTTACTGAGTCTCTTAGGAGACTCATCTTTCATGACATTAATGTGCAGGTGACAATGGCTATGAGGATTGCGCGTACAAATTTTGAGAGGCTGCTGAAAGATGGAGCTGCAATGATGTTCACAACAGAAAGTTCTCATGGCTTCACCTGGTCTAGACCCTCCAGTGATAGATCCCCATTTGAAATTGGATTGGAAAATTTTGTGAGAGAGCTCAATGAACAGAATATCAAAGGACAGCATGCTCAGGTGCAGAATATCCCAGTGGCTGAAGCAATCATTCATCCATATGTGGACCCCATATTGCGGGGTAAAGTGCTGAGATGGTGTGATGGCGCACAGGGATAGACAGCTTGGATGGAGAATGTGGGGGATTCCAGCTCCCCGGATAGAGAAATTATGTTTGAATAGTCCCTTTTGTGTTATGTATTGACCTCCTATATAATCTGCAATTGTATATATTATCTGACTATGCGGCTTTTGGGTTAGTTTTTGAGGATTGTAGATTGGCTTAACTATATGATGTATCTCTGACTGTGGAACTCTCGCTGGTGGTATTTTTTGTATTGTGAACCTCTGATATTTAATAGAAAAAAAACTCCTTCACAAGAAACCCTAGGGTGGCTAGATGCTAAAGACAAAATAGATCTAATTTTCCTTCTAAGATACAGCTGTCACTACAAGACAAAATGGATACAGCTGTCACTACAAAACAAAACTAGGCTTCTTCAAGAAGTCGATGGTTCTAACTAGAAGATTCCAGACCAAATCTGATTCTTTTTTCCTACAAAAGATAAGACTAACAGCTGGCAGTAATCTGATTTCTTCCTCTGATTTTTCTGGAAGGAGACAAACTTGCACAGTTGGCAGCCAATAATGCCATCCAGGCCAGGCGGCCTCATCTTTCACAGGTTCATCACATTGAAACCTAGGAAATCCATGAAATTAATGGCAGCTATAATAAAAAAAATCTTGAATGCCAAAAATTGTCCTTAAAAAGACATTACGGATGATTATAGATTTCAGAGAAAGCAGACCAAAGGCAAACACAATGTGATAAATAAGGCATGAAACTTTCGTGAAAAAAATACATTTAGGCTTACCAGATTTAAGATACTTGTGCTGAACATTCCACTCAAAATCCCAGTGCTTGTCCTGGTTTTTTAAAGTCCAATATGACCAACCAAATGAAGCTTGTTCATAAACTTCCAATTGGGCATCGCCAAACCTTTGATATTCTTCCCTTGAAGCTCCTTTTACTTTCCACTCATTTGTCCATTCACCTGTAAATCATAGTATCAAAGAAAATTTGGTTAATAATAAAAAACAAGCAAAAAAATAAATTGTGACACAAAGATCAACGCATGGGAATAGATGGATGGAACAAGGAAGATGCTGCTACATTACCAACGAATATGAGAGGACCATTTGCACTGTTTAAAGCTAGTAGCTCAGGTTGCCTGTTCTTCAAGATGAAATCAATATTTTCTTGGGCAGTCAAGTTTTCATAATAAGGGTCAAAAAGGTTGTAATAATGAACATCGACTACGACGTTTGAAAATACATCATTTGATTGATATAGCTCATGTGGATCAGCTTTTCCAATCCTCTGGCACATGATTACATAAGCTGTGGAAGAATGCTTTCGCACAATTTCATAGCCATTTGTGTAATATTTATTTATAACATCAACAGAAACAGTAGTTACAAGAGGTTCATTTAGCAATTCAATGCCTAGGAGCATAGAATTGTTACCATATCTGTCAGAAGACAATCACATGATTAGATTTATGATCAAACATATGGTTGCTGAACACATTAGAGATCAGATCAGAGCAACAGTAAGTGTATGTATCCGCAATGTAAAATAAAAACAGGCCTTCTATACAAGCAGATCTCATCTTGACAAACAGACAAAAATATTGTGCATTAATTATTTGCTGCAATAATTCCTTTTCACCATCAAATAAATATTAGTTTCTGCGAAAAATGACTTCAGCCAATTGTTTATAATCAATAGTTCCTACAACACTAGCTTCAATTTTCTTTTATACAATTTACCAATTGCTGCTAAGGGTGATTACTTGGACCGACTATAGTTATAACTTATAAGTTATGGGCATTGGAAAGTTTGAGTTCCAATATAAACTTTCTAAAAATTTGAAAGAGAGAACGAACAATTCTCTTAAGTACTCTTGTCCTCTAGTATTTTAAAAATTGGAAAGCACAGTTTATAAGTAGTTTCACACAAACCTGGATGCAAGGAAGTCAATAATTTGTAAACTTTGAGAAATATGTTGTGTAGAGTTAGCCCAGTCAGCGGATCCATCTCTACTGGCACTGTGCTCCATTCCATTTTGTGAGCCCGGTGCTGCATGAAGATCAACAATAACCCTTATATCATGTTTCCTGCAGCAAAAATATATACTCCACTTCAATTTGGCAGCTAAAACAAAATACCAGAGTTACCTAATGTATGTTCCTTCCCTCTAACCAAACCCCTTCACCCCACCAAAACAAAGGTGGGTTAGTGGATGTATATGTCCCTGGGGTGTTTTAACAACTTTTGTAGTCATCTTTCTAAAATATGTAAAGGTTATTCTAGTCAGTATACACTTGGGAATATGTATCCAGCACTTTTTTGAAAACAAAATAAAAATATTGAAACCTACTGTGCCCATGTAAAAGCATTGTCAAGGGCTTGCAAAGATCCTCCTATAAAAGGGGCTGGAGGGTTTGGGTCATATGCAATCCACCATCCAACTGGAATTCTCACAGTGTTAATACCATTTTTTAAAAGGAAACCAAAATCCTTCTCTGTAATGAAGCTGCTTCTGTGTTTCTGCAATTTTCCAGTCCCAAGCACGAGATTCTGCATTAGATAATCTGCATATAACTTTAAAAAATAAGACTTTAGAAATCTCCAACTAGGGCATCCTATGTAAATGACAACGCAAAAAGAAGGAGCAAACCAATATTTACATCATAAACAGACTTTGCCTTCTTAGGACCATATCCATTTGCAAGTTGGTAATCTCCATGCAAATCATTTGCCACAATATTCATCTGGAATGTTGCTGCATTGTCATCCCATCTGGGTTTTCCTTGATAATCTGCAGTCAGCTGCTCCTCGGATTGTGCCTGCCCATGGTTCATACAAAATAGATCATAAGAAACTTTAAACTTTATTTCTCAAAAGCAACTCCTTATCTGGGTAATAGAGGTTTCCAAATACCAATCATATCACATACCTGCATGTACGTTCCATTAAACACCCTGATATGTACCCGATCTCGATGTTTATGGTGCCTAACTATATCGAATGTTTCCCAATCACCAGGAGAATCTGCTGCTGCTGATACATTGCCGCCTCCTCCATTTTCAGCTGTCATAAATTGACCCCCAAACACTTTAAGTTGGTATCTGCCATCAGAGACTCTCCACAACTGCACCCATACCACAAGTCTTATAGTCCAGATTTAGTACTTCTTACAAAATTTATCCCCAGAGAAGCACGGTGGAATCTCTTGGAATACACATACAGGATGAATCAGTATTTGCCCAGAACAGTATATTAGATATTGAATATTGGCAACTTTAAAACAGGATTTCCCTTATATATTAAGAATCAGAAGGATTCCTCAGGATTAGGTTAAACAGTTAATGTTTATAAACTTATTAGCATGCAAGACAGAGCCCTGAGTGCAAAGGAATTGATTGAAGTAAGGAAGCTTCTAGGATCTAGTAAACATATTTTAGTATTTCCTTGCTTTAACGGAACGTCTAATCTATGAAATTTTGACACAGCCAGAAACCACATGAAGACCAACTTTGAACCACCTCCTGCAGATTGTTTTGAAATTATACTTTTGATAAAGACATATTCAATGACTAATTTAATATGCATTTATTTCAAATCATCCTGGAATCAGCACTAGAGATCTTTATGCTTGGTTAGTCTGTGTTACTTCTAATGTCTCATTTCACAGGGTTTTGACCTCATTCCATTGAACCATTGTTGGTGTCTACCACATTTAACATCTTGTAAACAACGGCCTACAATCAATTCATATTACTTTACATACCATTACGAGGCTTTGCATACAAATACCTCAGTCCTATGGGCTTGTTTTGATGTTGTGTGACAAATCAGATACCCTCCCCTGTTCACACTCTACACTACAAAGGCATTTCCATATTATCAATTATATCTAACCTCTGGAGGACCATTGGTTGCAAATATTAAGAGTGGTGCATGGCGAGTATCCTGCTTAAGATTGCTGTGTTGGACCTTCTTAACCCAGGCCATTCTTCTGAATCTCTGATAATTTCAAGAGATTCTATACTAATCCTATTGTGGTGATCAAGAGGGATGTTTGCCTGACTCCTGCTCCAGAATATAATAAAGACTAGAATCATGCACTCTATCAAAGTTCCTTTCGTAAATCTTTTGGCTGTTCCTTTGAAAAATGGAACTTCTTTTCACAGAATTGCCTAGTTTTTCACATTTGGAAAACCCTTTTTTACTTCGTTTAGTAATGATGAATCATTTCTTTCTTGTTATTTTAGATTATTAATTTTTATTTTCATTAGTTGGGTTATTTATAAGAACTGTTAATTAGCTATCATAAGTTTATGTACTCTAGAGTTAAATTCATCTACTTTCACAAGTCAGAGGCACAAATTTAATTTCCATCTATGCATCCATTTTCTCTTTTACAAAGCATTCCTACAAAAGACAGTTGCATTATCAATGCCCACAAAAACCAGGGGAGAAAAGGTTCTCGACGCGTACCTTAAATGTCTCCCAGGTAGAGTTGTCATCCCTATCAACCACAATACTGTGCCCACCCCCATACTCTGCACTAAGGTACTTGTTCAGTTTCAGTGATTTGAATTGAACCTTTGTACCATCCTATCCTCAAAACAAACCCAATAGTCAGCTCTTAGAGTAGGAGAAAAAAAGAAACTAATACAATCAGAACAGTACAGTAAAACATGGAAGCACTAATGCAATAGGCTTACAAGAAGATCATTATCCTTGATATCATCGAAAAGGGAAGGCTTTATCCATCCTTCAACAACAAGCCATCCACCCAAGTTAACGGCTCTAACCTTGGGAATCCCCTCCAACTTCCTCTTCTCTGTAAAAATATAACACCACCGTCATTTCAAAAGTAAATCCTCTAAAACCCAGAACATTTTTTACAAGTAAATTACACATAAATATACCTGTGGTTGTAGAAGCTAAGGGAATGAGGCATAGAAGAAATAGAAGCTGCTGCCATTTCCAAGCACCAATACCCATGGAAACAACAATATGAATAATAAGGTATTGGTCTACTGCATTCTTTACACCTGTCTCCATCGGGCATTGAGGAAAACGAGACCCAGAGAGAGGAGGAAGAGGATACATAAAAATGGAGGTGGGCTTGTTGCAGAGTAGTGCCTCTGTTCAAGACAAAATTTGAAAAGTGTTTTTTCTCTCTTTTTTGAACTTTAGAGGTGGATTCAAATATAAGGCAATATGCTTGTTCTGAAAGGCTGGCGGGCTAACGTCTCGTACTTTTTCGTCCACGAGATATGGGCCCACATATCCCTGTCCTCTATTATTCTCAGATGTGTATTCAACAATTTCCATCGCAACATCTCGTTTTGCCACAAACTTTAACTTGGGAATTGTTCACACATCAGCACTTTCCCAGAAAAGCACCTCCCATTGTTGTCTTCAAATACAAAAGCTTTTTAGTGAAGGTCCAATAGAAATTTCCATTGGTAGCCTGCAGGGATCCAATCGTACTTTCCAATTTTATTGACTATATTCTTATAACTAATTGGATTTCAATCTGTACTTTGAGTCAAATTTAATAACAGAAATTTTGTATAGATTAATGAAAGTGATTTCAAACTATTTTCATGGTGAAACTAGGTAGAGTACACGTATATTCATAAACAATTTAAGTTGAGTTTTTTATGTGTTTATTTATTTCAATAAATATATTATTGGTATGTTGGTGAAGTTGAATGATTATAAATAAGTTCATTAGGGATGAAGTCTTGTTGAGTGCAAGGCCTCAATATTATAAGAGATGAGGTTGGGATCATGTTCGAGGAAAATTTGGGAGAATGGATATCCCTTAGTTTTTTATTCTTAGTTGAAGAGGTTTCAACCTAAAGACTCATGTTCCCATAGTTAAAAGTTCTTTGAAGATGATATAAAATCCTACACATGCACACCCACACGCATGAGTGTGTGCATCCACACACGAACGCGCGTGTGTGTGCGCGCACACACACCTTATCTTAATATTCACACAAGGGTTTCATTGATTATATATATTTGTGCACTTACTTCATCTAGTGATTATCTGCTAAATTTGTATATTTATCCATCTAAGGTCATCTCTATAGTTATAGAACTTAACCACTATCTTTTAAAAAATTTAATTTTAAAATTTGAATCAGTAAGTACACATTTTATTAAAAATGACGATACGTGTTAGTATGTAAAGGCATCTATCAAAATTCATTTTAGACATTTAAAATCTGCAAGTTCTCTCTCATCTTCGAGCATTAATGGAGCAATCAACAACAACAAAAAATAGATTCAATACACTAAAATGAATAACAAATATGTATACATCAACTTATAGTGATTGTGCATTATCTTCAATCATTTATACATATTTCTAAAGGTTGACCTAGGAGAACATGTTTCCTTGTAACACAAGGCCAACCCTATGAAATTGTACTTTTAAACATCACCAATCATCATGCATTAGAAAAGAGCAAAGTAGAGGAAATATAACGGAGCATTAGAGCAAAATTATATAAGGTCAAATTTGGATGGAAAAGTCAGATTTATAGCCATGGACCTAAACCCAAACTATACGCTTGGTCCCAAATGGAGAAAAGACTTAATGCATAATTTGAAGCACTTTGTTGACAAGAGAGGTTATATTATTAAAGCAAAAACAAATTAGATTCCAAAATCTTCACCTATAACATACATTCCTTAGCCATCAAGGTTTGTAAAATTATCCTTCTTTGCATTTACTTTTCCAAGATACCAAATACAATTATTTGATTTATCATTCTCATCTATCATTAATCAATAGAATTTTGTTTGTGTTAAATTGATTATATTTAATTGACTATTAAGGAAAGTTTTTTTTTTCTTTATATTTTAGTGAACCTATTTGATCTTACACAACCTAGTTTTACCTTGGTTTTTTTATTTGTTGGGGTTTTGACATCTATACATTTTTTTTTAATTTGAGATTGCATTTTTCAATCTAATCTTCCTTTTCATGTTTGTACTTTATCACCTTCTCATTTTACCTCTATATTTTGTTAGGGTTTTCTTTAGCTGTGTTTAGACATCTCTTCTTCCTACCCTTGGCCACTTCACTGTGGTTCAATTTAAAATATAATATACTGGACTAATATTTCTAATTTGCTAATCTAAAAATTATTTACATTATTTCATATTGGCTATCTTTTCCTCCTTCCTTACAAAGCATGTCTCTTTGTCATAGTGCTTTATGATGATTCATCTTTTGTAACATGTGATTGTGACCTAGCTACGATTTTGATCCTATTTACACTTGATATAACCAATGATCTTGGATCATGTGATATTTACCTAGCAAGCATGATAGTTTTTCCTTTACATCCATGGATTCTCCTAAATGTGCCTACATTGATTCATTATTCCTTAAGGAACCTTATGTTGTAGATACATACATTTCACCCTTACTCATGTATGATGTTGAGGCACCCTTTTCCATGCTTGGTGATTCGCATTGATTTGGTATTTTTGTAGCTATCATTCATATTATCCCGATGATGAGCTTTATGATGTTTATATTTCTCCTATCACTAGTTATATGCCTATATGTGATACATATTTTTCACCTTCGTGTGAGGTTGTCAATATTTCCTTCCTATATTTTGACGCATTTCACATTGATGATATGTTTTTTTATGATCATAATGGTGTGCATTTTTATTCTCATGATGAAGATGATGACTTCTTGTTTCATAATTATTTGTTATCTCACACATATTCTAGTTGTGTTTCCTCAATGGATCTTATGTATTTATCCATGCATCACATGAAAATATATATTTTTTCTATATAGACCCTCATGATCCTCTCATGCTTTCCTTGGATGTATCTTTAATTTATTCTAGACCATATTCTTCCTCACCTTTCATTGAGAAAGCACATGAAATAGACATACATAAGGACAAAAAATAACTTGAGGATAGTATTCCACTACTTAATAATGCATACTTCACTATTACACATGATGTGCATGTATATATGAACATGAGATGTGTTAAAAATCATAGTCCATCTTACGAAAACTACCTCACTAGTGAAATGGCTCATCTAAAAAAGTGTGGTAGTGATTATAAGCATGGCTTTAAAGAGAAAGATTGTATCAAACCTTGAGATTACAAATTCATTTTGACTTATCCTACACTAAGTGTATTTCGAGCACCTTGTTTCACAAAGTATGATTGTAAAGTGATTTATTATGACATTTATAATACTTCCAAGTTATGTGCCCCCTTATTTTTATAATACATTTATGAATAAATACAAAAAAAAAGTAAAATAGTATACCACTTTAATGGGTTGGTCTCCAATATTAGAAGTTATGATCATTTGGGAGAGTATTTCTCTTTCTTGTTTATATGCATAACATGTATATAGACACACCCCTTCATCTTAACTAAAACTAATAAATGAAATTATTAACGTTATGCATGTCACAAGTGTTTATCCTTATTATACTTAGGAATATAGAGTATTAGTATCATAACATTCTCATCCCCTCAAAAAAGTGTTTCCCTCATTTCCTAGCAAATCTAAATCCTTTATTGTGAAATATTTATCATTTCCCATTTTACTATAGATGAAGATGTCATGAAAGAAATCCAATGCCAAATTTTGAATAAATGGGTGCAACATTGAATTTGTGAGGCTTTGAGAAGTTAATTAGATATTAGTGACACCAAATACCATAACTAATAATTTATAATGGCCTTCATGTATGTTAAATATAATCTAGTTTACATCCTCATCCTTTGGTTCAAGAATATAATCTAAATGTTAATCTAACTTAGAAACACAAATTACATTATTTAATTTAGATATACTAATCCATCAATAGTAGGAACATGAAACTTATTTTTATAAGTGATCTTATTGAGCTCCTTGAAATATGGTGCATTCTCCATGGCACATCCTTCTTGTTAGGCATAATCATTTAGAATAAATAAGCACTTTTGTTGAGATGAACAATGCTTATTGGAGGCTGCATTCGTCTGAATTTCAATATTCTTTACGTTTGTTTCTTTTATGGAGTGTGAACTATAGTAAAGAAGTTCTCAGGGCTTCGGCCCAAATCGGTATGCAAGGAGTGCAGGACTACATCAGGGTGTGGAAAAATGCTGAAATCCGACTGGAGTTGGAAAAATGGAGCCCCTCTCTTGGAAGGAGACTGGGCGGGGACTCAAGCTCAAGTTCCTCTCCGAAGAAAAAATGAGGAAGGCCTCGAGGCTCCAAGAATACCACAGGTGGTAGGTCATTGTGGATTGGCTTCCCCCTGGAAGCTCATGATGACCATGTCAATGAGGAGGATCAGCGTGAGCGTGCTATGGAAGGATGCGAGAAAGGCAAGGAAATTGTGGTGGTTAATGCGCCATAGTAGTGTCTGTTTTGTTAGTTTTTGTTACGAACATCTAGATAGTTTTTGTATGTAATTATCAGGTTGTATGTGTCTTGTTTCTTGGTAGCAAGTGTTTTGGTGGTATCGTTTTTGCCATATGACGTTTGTAATAGACTTTTTTTGATATCAATATAAAAGTACCATTTACCGAAAAAAAATGCTTATTGGAATTAATTCAATGAAATGATTATGGTCTTTGATTAGGGGTGGACCCTAGGGTTCTTGAATTTCTTGTTGATGGTGTTGGATGATATTTCGAATCTTTAAATGATCTTAAGTTTTTACGTCATATGCTTCTAAAAAATGTAGTTGTGCCCTTATACTATAAGAAACTTTTGTTGGATAAATGGAATAACTCATATGAATAAGAAACTAACTAGCAAAACTAAATACCTTCCACAAGAGAAATTAAATACAAACAATCACAACTATATTTCTAAAAAATAAATAAATATAGGATATAGACTATTTTTTAAAATAATAAGGTGACCTTGTTAAATAAGCAAGAATCAAACCCTAGATGAAACCTCAAGACAAGCTTTAAGACCATGACAAATTTATTTCCTATTATATGAGACAAAAAGTAAATGAACTAAGTAATCTTAATTAAATAGGTGTGAATAGTTTCTAAAGTGAAACTAGTTAGGTAATATACCACATTCACACCACCACCCTCCCTTAAGTATAAATTAAGGAGAATGATAAACATGCAAAGATATTAGAATTAGTCCTGGACAAGGCCTTCTGAGGTACATATGTACAAAAATTAAAACTCTCACAAACAAAGTAGAGGATAAAAGCCCAACCCAAAAGAGATAAAATTATTAAAAGTGAAGGAGGGAGGACCCATTATGGCGCCCAAGGATTGATTCCATCATAGAGATATAATAGATGTCTCTACATGTGATAGAAAACATATGAAGGACTAAGAAGCCTCCAAAAGTTATTCCAAAAATAACAGGAACATGAAGAACTCCATTGAAGCATAAAGAAGTTACAAAAAATATTGAAAATGGTTATTATGGTGTTAAAAATAAAGCACCTCAACTAAAATTAGAATGACGATCGTGATCAAAGAAAAGCAATTCTACATGAGTGACCCCAACAACACTACTTGAATAATGATCAGGTGGCTAAACAATAAATAATTTCACAATTGAATATACAGATGGTTTAAGAGTTAATGATGAATTCCCAACACCCTAGGAATCTATGATTGTAAAGGAGGGGATTTTCTATTCTCAATACAATGGGATCTCAAGGAGGAAATAGACCTCTATTACCTCAAATGATTTACTAAATCAATAGGAGAAATAATAAATAATTCTTATACAACCAAATTTATTTCATGCTAAATTTAATGAAGTGTATATACTGAAATTATTGAATTGCAGAAATGTACAATAAGATTTAAAAATGCCTAAACTACAAAAATGGAAAGTATAGAGGTTAAAGATTTCACCACCAAGAAGATTCACTCTTGGTCATGGATGTCAGGTTGTCATGTAGACATCTACACATTCACATTATCATCCCAAACAAAATGAATAGTAACTACCCTGATACAAAAAATCAAGTTCGTCAAACCTACATGCCTACACACAAGGAAACAAAAAAAATTGGGGGTTGTATAGAGGTTTACCTTAGTCAAACTCCTGCTTTGGTGTTCCTATCTCCATAGAGAGCCAAGGAAGATTGAAAATAGATATAAGACATACACCAAATAGACATGTGATAGAAGCAAACCTCGTCATGGAGAACTCCTATCACGATAAATAATAGAGATAAAGATGAGATTGTAAATATGAATAGCATGAGATCATTACCAATAACCTATGGATCCCCTCTTGATATGGTAGACGTGACAAGATTGCAAAATGAGAGGAGTCTTGACTATTGTGAGTATCAAAGAAGTAAAATAAATTTGACAGAGCATCACTGTGATAAAGAAAAAGAGAGAAGTGATCCATGAGAGTGTCAAAAAGTTGTGAGGATGAAAAAAAGAGAGGGTTTTGTTTAACTGAATGAATGAGAGGAGCCATTACAAGCGTGTTGCACAATTTTTTTTATTAGAATGTCAAAAAGTATTATGACATTAGTGCATCATGCTACCGCCAACCAAATTCTTTTGAAATTGGAACATTAGGTCACTAATGCTTCGTAATTTCCACCTATGAGGTCGGAATTGTGAAATTCTTATCATTATTTTTATCATAAATTATATGAACATAATGCTAAAGTGTGAAATTGGAATTGGATGCAATTTTCAACACTGCATTTTGCCCCCTTTAGTGAGTTGATTGTGGAGACAAATCAATTATACTAAAGTGGTTGTTAAACAAAAGTAATTGATTATAAGAAATGCATTAATTATTCAAAAAGGATATTGTAGAGGATGTTGAAGTTGATCAAGTGGACTCTGATGATGCCCCCAGTGTTTTAACTTGACAAAAAATTTAGCATATGCCATGAATTTAAGATTCCGCAAAACACAAAATATGTTAGTTTCACAAGAAATAGAAGAAACTATTATGACGAGAAGAATGGTTAAGAGATTCGATGAATCATAAGAAATATATAATAAAGAGGTGAATATATACCCCCTTGTATTTTATCCTCGTCCATGGGGGAAAAAATAGGAAGGTAGGAGAGTCTACACCAAGTTTGCCATGAAAAATAGACAAAAATTTGACTATATATTCAAAAAGTGGGCCCATAATGGATCATTTTCATTTATTCGTGATAAGGATTTTTGTTGAGATTACTAAAGAGCCTAAGCAAAATTTCCTTGCAAACAAAATTTTTGACTACTATGAATGGATGTGCTTATGATTGTTGTGAAGAGTGGAGATCTACTAAACAATGCACAATAATTTTTTTTCACTTTCGAGTTCATGGATAGCTAATTTTTAGGTTAGAAAGAAATAATAGAGTGCAAGCATCCAACATGCACATTGGTGTCTAGCTGTTGCATTGGCATCATGCCTATATGTTTGTGTCCCTTTGATGTGTTTTTGTTCTTGAAACTCTATAGGCATCTAGAAGGCATGCTAGAATCCACATACTAAGAAGGAAAATATGTTTTCTTAGGAAGTATAATTTAGAAGAAAAATGTTCTTTTATAATAGATTATATAGATGCAAAATATTTTTGTGGCATAGTTTCATTTTTGTAGGAATTACATGTTGTACACTAGCACACAATTGGGGTTGTACTATATTTGCTAATGATTCACATAGATTAGGTGACAGTCATAGAGAACACACTACTATGTCGCATGGACTCTGGTGGGTTTATGATATGCCAAAGATTTGATTCCATCCTACCATGTTGATGGAGCTCACAAAGAGGTGGGATGCAGATACCTCCTTGTTTCATCTCGCCATAGGGGAGATGACCATCACCTTAGTAAATGTGACCTATCAAATTCCAAGACTCCCCATACAAGGGGAGAGAGTGATATATAATGAGACACAAATGACATGGATGCCCAAGATACACAATAGTTCTGCATTGACTTAGGCATCTCAAAGGATAAGACAAGACACAAAAAATGTGATGGCTTGATCATGGATGTGTCATCATGTCCTTAGTATGTAAGTTACTTGTATGGGCAGTTCCTACATGCTTGAATGTTAGTCATCCCTAGTATAAGTTAATGTGCAAAGTGACCTTGTATTGGAATCATAATTTACCTATTTTTTGGCCTTGTTTTGTGAACATTGTGATAAAGGTGATCCTGTGTATCAAATCCATGTGATCGTAGCTTTCCTCATGAATGTAGTGTTCTAAGTGATCTTGATCCATGAATTAAGTGTAATCCTATAAATGTGTTTAAAAAACCCTTGTATTTGTCTTGTTGCTTGATGAAGTTATTGCATTAAAAACATAAGTATCGATAAGTTGAGTAGAAAGCATAGTTACATAGTTTAGTGCTTAATTCTTGCATAATATTATAGTCATATATGACTCATATGTGTGACATGTTTTGGAACATTCTCTAATGCACCTAAGATAATATACTCCTAGGTGTCATGTAGTAGTTACTCTCTCAAATGTGGCTACCCTTAGTCACTTAGTTATGTGAAGTGTTTCATATTTTATGAATTATTTTGGTTTTGATGAAATGTTTCACTTGCAGTGAGGAGTGGAATTGAATTTTTTATTTTTCTTATGAATAGATTAGTAGCCAAACTCCTTCATCTATCTATTTTGCGGCCTTTGGTCACCAAGATTTATTGTTGAAATTATGCACATGCTTATGGTTTATTGTTGAAATAGTTCATTCTCCCTCTTGGATTTTCCTTTTGAATAGCATAGTGGTTATTCTAAATGTTTGAAATTGTTGGTCCTAAGTTATGTTAAGTGTTGTTTTTTAATCACGTTCATTAAGAACCCTTGATAGTATGTGCAAGGGAGTACTCCACGGAGAATGTACTATATCTGTATGTGGTGTTAGTTAGATTAATTATTAGATTAAAGTATCCTCTTGAATGAATTGAGGGTAAGTTCTTGATATGTGTTCAAATTTGTGAAATGTATTGCTAATAATGTTCATCTAATAAGTGTTGCATTAAATGAAATGTTGAATTGCAAATCCTCTTCTCTGTGTGAATATAAGTATATGCATTGTGCAATAGTTTCTTGGTGATGTTATTTTCTCACATGTGAGTGAAGTGTATTTTAATATCTCTAAATGTGGTTGTTATATTCTTGCATGGTCTTGTGAACATGATAGTAAATTCATATGTCTTCATCGTGCCTGATTCTAATTGATAGTGGATAGTTGGTTGTGGTTTAGTCTAGCAATGATGTTTTCCTTTAGTTGTGCGGACTTGAGACCATATCCTTAGTGCTTCGACACTTATTATTGTATGTATTTTACTATATTTATATGTATTATTGTCTCTTGTTTGGCTACTTGTTGGGATAGGCCTCATGTTTGGAGAAGTTATCCTCGACAATTGATGTGTTTCTAGCTTGAGGGCTAAAAGAGGATGCAACTCTCATGTGTGGATTTGGCTATCCTATCTGTATTCCTTTTTGTGAGAGTGTGATGTTGGCCCTTGTAAAGTTTCTTCCACACCTTGTTGATCATGATTTCATAATCATGTTGGGTGGTTTAACCCCTTTTCAATTACAATTGAGATTTTGGTGATAGATAAATCTTGTTTTTCTCCTATGCCATGTATTTAGTTGGTGGCTAAGTTTATTTCCTTGTGGAACATTAAGGTTGTTGAGCCCCCACAGGGTAGGTGCCTTAGTTGTGAGAGGTACTTTTCCATATTATGCCTCTAAGAACCCCTAAGTTGGCCCTAGTTCCTCAAACAGAATCAAGTGTTTGGAGGAAATCCTCGCTAATATAAAGTGATTTTTAAGGAAGTGAGACCTTTTTAGGAAGTGAGGCATTCTTTGGGTGAGTTTGGTGGTGCTTTCTAGTCTTGTGGGATGATTTTTTTTCCTGTCTTCTAGGTTATAGCCCTAAAGGTTAAGTGCCTTGGTCTAAGGAGGGGCCATAGAGAGTTTTATTTTTGTGTTTTGTTTCCTCGAGGTGAGGTAAAGTTGGTAGATTTTGTGTTGTTCTTGTTAATCTGGTGGTTATATAGAGTTCCTAGCACTTGTGGTAGACTCAAAGTGGGACTTTGAGGGTTGTTGATGCACTTGCAGACCGCATCATTGGTCTTTACCCTATTATGTCATTGTGTGATTGTCATTTTTGAAGGATTGATCATTAGATATGACCTATCCTTGGCTTTTGCAGGCTTCCAAGAGTAAGCCCATTCTTAGGGCGGAGGGTGTAATGCCTCCCTTGTTTGCAATTTTAAGATGTGGATATCTTGTTATATTGTAATCCTAATTCTAGAGATGTTTAGTTGTGCATTTATGCTTTTCTCTTAAGTGCCTAATCTATGTTCTACTCCAGTATGCATATGGTGCTCTTAGTGGATTATGATGTGTTTGGACTATTAGTTATTGTTGTGATTACCTTGAGATACGTGTGTGTATTCTTGTGCTTACCTTGATATTACCTTAAGATGTGTGTTTGTGTATTCATGGGTCCCCATTGGTTCCAAAACCACAACAACCACATACATCATGAATTTATTCATACTTTTTACACGGTTTAATAAATACAAATTCTATAATATCCCCATGACCCCATCATAGAGTTCAACTCAATTTTTCACAATTTCATCCATGTATCCATCACAGGGCCAAACATATTCCAACAACATGATTTCTTAATACATCATGATCCAATGTCTTTTCCTTTATATGCGATAAATTTGATTTTAAGCAATAATGCAAATTCTTATTATTATATTTCACTATGCAACTAACTTTGTTTTGTAGGTTCTACTAATTAATTGTGCATGCAAGTTTGGAGATGTCACTTTACTTGAAAATTGAGGAATTGTGAGGAATTAACCTTACCTAATATCCTTGATCTATTTCCACTTTCATTTATTGCATCGATAGGCATGATTTGTATAGTTTACATAACACCAATTTAGGGGTAAAATGTAAGGTAAAAAAGTGCACTCCTTTCTCTTTACTCCATTTTACAAATACTTTCGGTACCATCATAAATAAAATGTTGCAATGCTTAATTATTTTTATTTTGAGAATAAACTAGCCTTGAAATTCTAGTCAATAAACCATTCTAGGATCTCAACTATTTTGAACAATGCTTCCTAGAATGTTTTATAGACCCTAAAATAAATCAAGAGCACAAATATTTCCCATTGATTAATACACATCGAGATCTTATACTACCATTTCAAAATTTTAATTTCTTGCTCCCTGAATAACACTTTTAGAAATCAATCATTGTTTATTAGCTCACATGCTAAAACATTTTGAAATGATTATCTAGAATCTTATATTTAAGGATACTCCTAAGACATTAGTTATCATTAACAAACATTACAAAATTATATGATTTAAAATTCATATAAAAAAATCATAAATATTGCATTAACATCAAGTTGGTATATATTACATTGCATCATCATATTAAGCATTTGCATGTTTGTTTAGTATGTATTCACTTATTATACATCAATAAAAGAGATGAATTATCAAAAAAGAATTTGTAAGCCTTCCCTCTAAATGAAATTTATCCTAAGGTACTTTTTAGAACCACCCATAAAAAAACAAAAACAAAAATAAAAAATCCACATGTGAATAGATACAAAAGATGAAATTAGTAGAGTGTGTGTGTGTGTGTGTGTGTGTATATATATATATATATATATATATATTCACATGTATATCCTCTACTAATTTCATCTTTTATATCCATTCACATGTGGATATATATATATATATTTTATATGGGTGGTTCTAAAAAGTACCTTAGGATAAATTTCATTTAGAAGAAAGACATATACATGTGTGTACACACATACACCCACACCAACCCACACACACATGTATGTATGTATATACATACATGCGTGTATATACATGTCTATATATGCATAGGATGTGATTTATTTATCTACGTAGTCATTATAATTTTATTTTATAAAAAAATAAACTTAGTTCTAGTTGATATAACTATATAATGATGGTGGTGTGAAATAGGTGTTTAACCTAGTTAGTTCATCACCAAGGGTCCTCTTTGCATGTGTTGCTTAAGTCTACTTAGGGCACAAATAAGATCGTTAACACTTTAAGTGGATATTTATCAATTTATGTCTCAAGTCTTAAGATTAAGACAAATGTCATAATTTTATGTATTCTTATGTTCACCTTGGCCTATATAACCAAGGGGTCTCCTTTGTAATCTTAATTAAATCAACCATGGTTTAACAATCTATCATTTGCATCCTTTGATAGAATATCATTATTCATCCATAGCTAATCTCTCTTGTGCTGTCATGAAGTGCCTACATCTTGGGTGTCTACAATATTCAACAAAATCTTGCATGGTAGAGAGCATTCTATACCAAATTTTACAAATGAAAGGATATGTTATAAATTATCATTTTAAACTTTTTTTTATCGATAATAATAATATTTTTTATTAAAATAAAGTAAATATTACATCATCATCTACAAATTACTGCAAAATCAAACCCTAACCACCATTATACCAATATCATTTTACCGCACCATACATTTAGTATGGTCTATCCATAATAGTCCATACTATCAAATATCCTCCCACTTGAGCTTCATTTTTACATTTAAACACTAAAAAAAACTAGTAAACATTAACATTTTAAACCCTAATCACCATATTGCACAGTAATTCTAGCAAAGCCACCACACCTCACATTCTCTGCATACATATATACCAAACAAAAAGCAAAATTGAAATGAAGTCACGATCTCATTTTTTTTTCATTGGTTTTAGGGGGTGTTCACCCAATGGTCATTTGGATTAAAATCTAGCTACATCTTTCCCTTCTACGTCACCTTAGCATCCACGGTGCATTCGGCAATGGCTATGCAGCGGACAGAATAGCCCGCCCCATGCCATGCATCCCACCATCCCCCGTACGGTGACTTCTGCGAAAAGGACCGATCCCCATGTCGTTATTTCCTTAAATCCTATGGAAATTGTGCCCAAATTTCATTCCCCACTCCCGTGACATTTTTTCATTTTTTTGACTAAGTCTGTGGGGGGTGGAGGAAAGTTTTTTTTTTTAAATGTATGAATATATTTTTAAATTAAAATAATTTATTTTCATATTTATTTATAATTTTTTATTTACTATTTTTTTGTTATATTTGTAAAATAATAAATTAATAAATTAATAATGTATTTAAAGTTTTTATTTATTAGATTTTCTATTTTTTAAGCTATATTTGTAAAATAATAAATATAATAAGTTTATATTTAATAATTTATTATTTTAATATTTAAGTTATATTTATTTTAATATATATATATTTTTTATTTATTAATTTGTTTGAAATAATAAGTTATAATAAATTAATAATTAATAATGTATTTAAAGTTTTTAAATAAAATCTTTTATTTTAATATTTCAGCTATATTTATTTTAATATTTTTTCTATTTTTTATTTATTAATTTGTTTGAAATAATAAGTTATAATAAATTAATAATTAATAATGTGTTTAAAGTTTTTAAATTAAACATAAAAGAAAACACATAAAAACTTAAATTCAAACTATAACATTTTTGTTCAAATTTGCTAAATAAATAATAAAAGTAGAATAATAAAAAATTAATAGTTAATTATATATCTAATTTTTTAAAATAATAAGCTATATGTTTAAATTTGATTGAAATAATAAGTTATAATAAATTAATAATTAATAATGTATTTAAATTTTTTAAATAAAATCAAACATAAAAGAAAACACATTAAAACTTAAATTCAAACTATATCATTTTGTTCAAATTTGCTAAATAAATAATAAATGTAGAATGGATAAATAAATATATAATTGACTATTAATTTAGTATATTTATTATTTTACAAATATAGCTTCAAAATAGAATAAAATATAACAAATAAAAACTTTAAATAAATTATTAATTTATTATTTTACAAATATAACCAAAAAAATAATAAATAATAAATTATAAATAAATATTAAAATAAATTATTTCAATTCTCCACCCCCAGCCTCCACCCCCACCCCCACGGACTTAGTAAAAACAAATTGAAAAAATGTCACGGAAGTGGGGGGAAGGAAATTTGGGCACAATTCCCGTAGGATTGAAGGAAATAACGGCATGGGGATCGGTCGTTTTCGTAGAAGTCACCGTACGGGGTATGGTGGGAAGAAGAAGAAGAAAGAATTTTAACATCCACGAGGCTAAGAATAGCCTATGGGACAATCTGATCAAGTTGAATCAGTTTTTTAAGGTCTGATCTCTGCTTATTCAGGCTGATGATGAGAGCACCCATCTTCACGATATGCTCCTCGCTGAACAGGTTATACCATGTGTTGGCAGTTAGGAAATTGGCAAACTTCTCCTGACTGACTTTAAGTGCTTCACACTCCAAGATAAAATGTTTTTCAGTTTCCACACTCCCGCTGATGCAAAACGGGCAAACTCTTTCTTCCCAAATCTCTTTTGGCCTTTTCCACCGCCCGGTCTCACACCGAAGTTGGTGAGAGTTGGTTCTAAGCTGTGCGATTAGAATTTTAACCTTCCATGATATATTAGCCCCTATATAGACTTTTTGAAGATGATCATAATTGGGGTTGAACTCATTAATATAGTATTGTTTCTTCCTTCCTAACCCAATACTCCAATTTTTCTTGTAAAACTTTTCCATAACGAAGACCTTTATCTCCTTGCTGTTTGTGGGGCATGAGTTCAAATAAATATCCCATTTTTTCAACCATTTGATGTTTTGTTTCATCCACGCCTTCTTCCTTTTGCACAAAGTGTCGTTGACAACAACCTTAGGCCATCTATCTTCTCCCATTTGCTCGGTTCTTTTTAAATAGCTAATGAGACGCACCATAGCAGTTGCCTCAATAGGGGCAGCACCCATTTCACTTAACATGATATCATATGGGACCGTGCTTTTAATTTTGAACTTGCTTGTGATCAAACATTTTTGAATTCTCTCAATTTGCTTCCATTGAGAATCTAAGGTACTGCTGGCCCAAACTTCACAACCATGAATGCATGGCATGGGGCGGACCATTCTGTCCACTACATAGCCATTGCCGACGCATTCCTTGTCTTTCTCCCCAAGGAAGTCCTGTAGAGATTCCTAGCCAATGTGCGCCTTTTCTTTTTGTTTGTCTTTCCAAAGAGGCACTCCAATGGATGCAAGGGCGGAGGGAGTTCCCCAACCTGTATACATTCCATAATGAGTTCTACCTTTGGCGGCATACAGTCCACCTCAAAAATCTACACTTGTGCTTTGTAAATATCCTAAATCTCATTCAAATGCCCATCATTAATTTATACAACCATCTTGGATAATGTATCGGCAATAGTATTGCCGCACCTCATTAAATGAGATACTCCAAAATCATTAAAGGAATTAATTTTTTTTTTTTATCAATTTAACATATTTATTTAATCGCCAAGATAGGGCTTCACCTTTAATCAGTGCATTAATTATTATCATTGAATCTCCTTTCAATTGTGATATGGTAATATCTAATTTTTTGGCCATTTTTATTGCTGAAAGAGCTGCATGTGCCTCTACTTCATTTTTTATTCTTTCGACAATTTCTTTGTCCCTAATGCCACTATATTTCCAATCCAATATGTTGCCACAAAACTAGCCCCACAGAGACCTCAATTCCTTTTCAATACTTTGTCGAAATTGATTTAACTCTTTCCATTCTCAGGCCTGTTCCACACCACTTCTAAAAGGCCCAATGAAGTCAGATCTTGGACAAGCTAATGTTTTTAACATTTTAATAATAATAATTATTTGATAAATTTATTGAGTATAATTATTGTTGAAGGTTGGAAATTGTTGAAATTAATAAAATTATATTAAACAATAATACACATTTTCTATTTGATAGAAAAAATAATTTTCAATTCAATTTGAGGTGAAGCATATTATCCACATCAAACTCTCCAAGTATATATAAAATTATGTGTGCATAGATTATAGGGGAGACACTAGTTCTAACTCTATGACAACTCTATGTATCATAATCTCATTATTAATGTTCTATATGACCTTTTTCTTGTGTAAATTGTGGGGACAACATTGACCCTAACTCCATAACAATCATATACACCATGAACTCAATCATAGTTTTTACATGGTTTAAAAAAGGCCAACTTAGTAACATCCGGGCATGGTCCCATCTTAGACTTCAAAATATTTTTTTATGGTTTAATGCTTGTATCCATCATGGAAGTGATATATTCCATCTTCATGATTGGTTGATACATTGTGATCTCATGTTTTTCATTTACAATTTAGCAATTTAATTTTGAGAAAGAATATAGATGCATATAATTACATTGTATATTGTTTTGTATGTTCTACTAATCAATTAGGTATACATATTTGGAGATGCCACTTTACTTGAACATGAGGTAATTGTGATGCATCATGCTTACCTAATATCCTTAACTTGTTTGCCATTTTTTTAATTGAATATTTTGCCTTGGAGTGGATAATTTGTATAGCTTACATAACACATATTTGGGAGAAAAGTGTAAGGAAAAAGTGCACATCTTTCGCTTTACTCTACTATTTATATGTACTTTATGTATCATCATAAATACAATGTTATGATCCTTGATTTAGCTTGTTTTGAGCATACATTAGCACTCACCTTGAACCTTTCAACCAATCAACCATTCTTGACTCCTACTTATCTAGATCAATTATTCATGTAATCTTTCCTCTACCCTAAAATAAATCAAAAGTGTAAATATTTTCCATGAAATGATCTATATACCTAGACCCTATGTCACCATTTCAAATTCTAGGTTTCTTTCTACCAAGAATGATACTTTTAGAAATTGATTATTATTTTTTTTATCGGTAATTGCTTTTGACTCCAGAGCTATGAACCAGTGGGGGTCACAATGGGGGACCCCTCCCCATGGTATTACATTGTGAGGTATTAACACCTTCATGATCTATCACACCAATCTCTGCCATTGATTCTCTCTTTATCACTTTGTTCTCCTTATCACTCCACTCTCACCTTATCTCTCCATGTCTCCTTCACCTTATCTCTCCAATATTTCCTCACTCCTTATCTCTCCATCAATAGGCACCTTATCACTCTAAACCAATCTCTATCACCTGGCAAGGCACAACGAACAGGAAGAGACATTAACGCCTCACCAATGAGAACACCAATCACAAGTCTCAGGAGCAGCATGGACACCAATCACAGGAGGGAACTAGGTCAGCCATCAACAATATTGCTACAACATGAAATCTATGGTATGAACACCACCAAGAGGTAGTGCATCTGTGCAATATGAAGGGATTTGAACTTAGGATTGCCCTATCAACAGGGCTTGTGACAATCGTCACGCTGCGAGCTCATCCCCCTTTAGAAATTGATTATTGTTCACAAACTTTCACACTAATATATTTTGAATTGAATGTCTATGATCTTGTATTTAAGGATAATGCTAGGTCCTTAGTTATCATAAAAAAACATTATCAAAATCTCATATTGAAAGGTCATGTCAAAGAATCATAAAGCATGCATCAACATTAAATTAGCAAATGTTGCATTGCATCATCGTTTTATGCATTTGCATGCTTGTTTAGTGTGTCTTTAATTATTGCACATCCATTAAGGGTATGGCAAGTCAACAAGAAATTTGTAAGTTTCCACTCTTAACAACACATTTCCACAAAACATAATATTTCCCACAAGGTACTTTCTAATGACACTCATTTAAAAAACATGCATACTCACATGCGAACAAATACAAAAGAGAAAGCTAGTATATGATATGTCTTTGTAAAGATAGAGTGCCATAAGACTAATCCATGCATGTACTCATCCTTGAACACAATCATTGAGTAGATTGCATTCAAAATGTAATGCAATTCTAATATAGAAACTAAATCCTCATCATTAAGCATATTACAACATAGGGTATCGATTATTGACAACATCAAATCAACAAAGTAAGCTAGTTTATCCTAATTATCTTATTTATATTTATTTTTATAATTAGTATCTATTTATCCTTTGTTATTTAATACTTTAATTAGATCTAGATTAAAGCAAGGTGCAATTTATTTACCTACATGTTCATATAATTTTTATTACATAAACAATGTTTTTAGCATTTTAATAATTGCTATATGTTTATGTGCACTACGAAACAGAAAAATCTGTCTCTGAATTAGTAAATGTTTATGTGCAGAATCATCACACTTGTAATTCAACATTCACCTCTTGGGATGGCTCTATCATCAAGAATTGGAAGTATATATGTTTATCTCCCATTGGTAATTTTTCTGTGGTCCCTAAGCCAAAGATTGATAGATCTCTTATAACCTAGAAACCCCTACATCAAGACTTTGTGAAGATTAACTTTGATGGCTCCTCTCAAGGTAATCCAAGAGATTCAGGAATAGGTCCATGTATTAGGAATTATTTGGGTGAGGTTCAAGCTTTTAAATCATCTACATTGCCACAAGGGACTAATAATATGACAGAAGCTCAGGCTCTCTTGTGTGGACTATCAATGACAAAGAAATTGGGATACTCGAAGATTCATGTAGAAGTTGATTCAACATTGATTATAAATGCATGTAAAACAAGAAAGATTTTCAATTGGCATATCGATTATGTTTTAATCCAAGCTTGGGATCTTTTAGATTCTTTTAAGTCTTACATCTCATCACACACACTCAGAGAAGGCAACAAGCTAGCAGACATGTTAGCTAACATGGGATGCGACAAAATGGAGGTGGATTCAATTGATGGAGGTGCAGATATAGATGTTTTTCCCCACTTACATGATATTGTGATAGATGAAAAGCATATGATCAATAGGAATAATGACTTTTCGAGATAAGTCATTCGGGGCTATTACCCCACTTGGAGGATATTGTGAAGGAGGAGAGACACTCAACTTAGAGTGAGTTGCAGGTTAGGGCCGTATATATGCTTTATTTTCTTGCAAATTGTCTGAATAGATTGTTATCTGTTGAATCTATGGATTGAGAGTCCTTTATGTTGATAAACAAGAGAAGTGTTTGATCTGGTTGTTGCTACTTTGATTGGCCTTAGAACCCATGAATCTCAGTAGTCTTTGAGTGCTTTGGAGGTGCCAGTAAGATCTCTGTCAAGTGGGAGATAAATGTGCCTCAATCTTACTGGTCTGAAACTCTGAGAGAGCAATATCAGTGAGACCCCTGAGATGTCTAACCGATCTGAGCAATGTTGGAGAAGTCCCCTTCGGTGACTTGATTGGTGTGACTCTGGCTGACCTGCGTAGTAATTTTGAACTATCTTTGGTCTATGTGATCGGTGTGACTCTAGTCGATGATCAAACAAAGCTTACTATCGGGCTGACTTGGGTTATCTATATGTATTCTATTGGCCGAGCATGTCTAGTTGATGATGGGTTGGAATAGTCTTATCAGAGTGAGTCTTGCTGATGAGGTTGTGTTTTCTATCCATCGGTGTGACTTTGACTGATGTTGGAAGTCATTGGTGTGTCTTGAGCTCTCTGTAAGAGTCTTAGTAATATGGAGAGCAATATTGGTGAGACCCCTGAGATGTCTGACCGATCTAAGCAGTGTTGGAGAAGTCGCCTTCGGTGACCTAACTGGTGTGAATCTGGCTGACCTACACAATAATCTTGAACTATCTTTTGTCTGTGTGATCGGTGTGACTCTTGCCGATGATCGAACAGAGCTTACTATCGACTGACTCGGGTTATCGATACGTATTCTACCGACTGGGCATGTTTGGCCAATGATGGGTTAGAATAGTCTTATCGGAGTGAGTCTTGTCGATGAGGTTGTGTTTGCTATCCATCGGTGTGGCTCTGACCAATGTTGGAAGTCATTGGTGTGTCTCAAACTCTTTGTAAGAGTCTTAGTAATATAGAGAGTCAGGTCGATGTGGATTTCTTCGGTGTAAGTCAGGTCGATATCATTTGAGCAGTTTTGGAAAAGCTACCAGTGTAACTTATGGTGACAGATCGAGTGTAGAGGAGCTTCGAGGTGACATTGGTCTTCGGAATGACCTGTCGAATGTCAGATTGACATTTATTGTCTGGCCGATGGGGTTTTGTTTGGTGAGAGTTTGGCCGATGAACTTGTGGAGATGGGGTCATCGGGGTGACATGATGTTTTAGGACGACTTTCAAATTGTGACTTCGATGGACGTTGTGTGGCCGATGAACCTGTTTGGTTGTACATTGGCGTGACTTGGCCGATAAGTGTTAGTCGAGTTGTTTTGGCCCTGGAACAGTAAACATCGGGGTGACTCCTGTTAATATGGTCTTGTTGTTTGTATTATGATTTCGACCAATGTCTAGCTTAGATAGGTGATTGTTTTATGATTAATTTTTTGAGATATTATGTATCTTGATAACATTTGTAATTCATATCGAGCTATAACCAAAGGTTTTCTTGTTGGTTATTTCCTCCTAGTATGCTCTTTGAACCAGTTTTTGTAATCCTTATTTTATATATATATATATATATATATATATATATATATATATATATATATATATATATATATATATTTTATGATTAATTTTTTGAGATATTATGTATCTTGATAACATTTGTAATTCATATCGAGCTATAACCAAAGGTTTTCTTGTTGGTTATTTCCTCCTAGTATGCTCTTTGAACCAGTTTTTGTAATCCTTATTTTATATATATATATATATATTAGTGGTTTACCACTTTTGCCAAAAAAAAAAATTGTTATTACTATTATTATTATTATTAATTATAGTGGTTGTTGAAGTTTGACAATTGTGTATTCAATAAAATTGAGTCACTTGATGTAACTTTCTAATATATTAGAATATAATACAAATTATCAAATTATAATATAATTAACACATAACTGAACACTAAAATAAGATAATTTAATAGAAAAGATATGCATTAAGGTTTGGAAATGATAATTTAGTTATAACTAAATATTATACTTTTTTATCATATATTGTGGTCTAAATTTTTTAATTAGCTAGATATTTGTTATGATATATCTATTTATATAGTCATAAATAATTGAATAAGATTCATTGTCTCACTAAATGGTTGTAGATCAATGATGAGAGTGGTGGTATGTTATTGGATTATGCCATCCACTAAAGCTCAAATCTTCAAAAATATGATTAAATCAAATTTAAATCATTACACACACATGGACACTCACACAAGAGTTCTACAACAACTCTCACATAATTGTGGATGTTTTTTCTACAAAAAGAGAGTTTTTAAATGAAAAAAGTAAAATAAAGGGGAAAAGTGAGAACTACAATTACATTAATTTCCTCGAGTGAGAAACATTGCATCTCAAGTAGAAAAAGAAAGTGTTCCTTTATTCATACGTGTTTAGGGGGACATGATTTTAGAGAAAAGCTTAATTTTTTTCTTCTCTAAGTGGTGATAATGAACAAACTACCAAGTAATTATTATTGTCTATTTTAACATTTATTTTTAAACTAAAAGAAAAAAAGGAATAAGATTAATTACATTTTTCTAGTTGAAAAAGTTGGATGATACATAAAATAATTTTTTGACGAATAAGAGATCATTTAGATTAATTTATAAATAATAATATATAATTTATAATAAAAAAATTGATCGAATGGAATCAAGTTCTAATTAATTTTAAAATGTTGAAATCTTATATAAAAATATAAGAAAACTATTAAACTACTACACAATAATAGTTATGTTAGTCGGGGGAGATAGCTCACCTTAGCATGAGGGTCCCCCAACCATTTGGGAGGACTCGCCATCAAGAATTGACTCGCACTCTATGTTGACACCTCCCTTTTATTTTTCATCTATAGATTAGTTGAGAAAACTTGTTACTATTAAACTACATAGAAATTTTCCCGATTGAGAAGCAATCTATTGATCATATATTTATTTATACCAACTGCATTCTTTATATTAAAAAGAATCACAAGAATATATAAATTATAAAAATAATGTTTAGATCAATCTCTACAACTACTATCACATCTACACTTTCATAAAAAAAGATCCATTATTTTTTCATAATAAATTTCAAATTCTCAAACCATTTTCCTGAAAAGATCTCAAAATTTTATCTCACATTTGAAATGTATCTTTTCCATCTTTACTTGAAAGCTAAGTTTTCAGAAGAAATTAAAGAAAAAAGCATTTGTAAAGCTTAAAACATTTGTTCGAATTCATGATTGATAATCTCCAATTGATTACATTGATGTAAAAAGATTTCCTTTATAAATTCTCATATTTATGATAAACACTTGTTGATGATACTTGCTTTAATGACTTCACCTCAACTTAATCCATGGTTGATAATATCCAATTGATTACATTGATGTAAAATGGTTTCCTTTATAAATGCTTATCTTTCTTCTGATTTTTTCTAGAAAAAGATAAGACACTTGTTGATGCTACATGCTTTAATGACTCTAATGAAATAAATTCCACATTATGGGCTATGGTGGTTTGCTTTTCTAGCAAAATGTACCCCACATGAATGCTAACATATGTAAGCAAATTATTTGCAAATCAGTCCATGATCGTGATTTATTCTCTAATAAAATTATGACGTGCCCTGACTTACTTGACACTTAAGATATATGGGCCATTGATAGAGACATAGATTAAATTAGTTTTATCATAATGTTCTCATGCAGGACACATAATGTAAAACCGTTAATTTTTTTGGGGTTTCAGATAGAGTTGTTTTTCGATTAAATTGTATGTAATTTTTTGTATGAACGTTCTAGATCACATTTCACGATCTATCATCAGAATAAAGAGATCACAAAGTGTGATTTGAAACGTCGATACAAAAAATTGCACACAATTTAATCCAGAAACAACTTTATCTATACTATGGATTGTGGAAATCTCTTATCACTTTTTGAATTTTATTTTTGTTTCATTCGAACATATCATGGTCACCATTTTGAATGAATATGGAAGTAATAAGAATTCACATCTCAACAAGAGAATAAAATATAATGCTTTGAATGAACACAAGCAATTTGGATTTATCATGATTTGTGGAGGGAGAGCATCATCCAAGCACTTTACTTCCAACCACAAATCGACAATCCCTCATACACCTTTTAACTAGAAGTGGCCCTACCTTTCAACTCAAGTTCAACATATTGTGGTAGCTATTGTAGTACCATGACCAATTTGAGAACCAAGTGTATAAGTCCTACACTGTCACATATAGTCTGTCATGCATCCCTAAATACCTTCTAGCTACATGACATTCAATTGATATGCAAAGTAGTAGATACCTGTGGACTAACAGTGCATCCAACAATCATTGCTTTGGCCAATTTTTTTTAATATTATCACATTCCTAAACATGGATATGCATATCATATGTTCAAAAACTATTCTCTCTTGTTTGACTTGAAAACACAATCTGGAATAAATTTAGATAAAACCTAAAATTATATTCCTAAATTGACAACATGAATATTAATTCTTCGTACATCTTACAAAAGAGAGAATTCAAGAAGGCTTTCTTGTCTAATTAGTAAATCTACTATTTCAAGCATATATATATTTTGCTTGCAAAAGAATAAATATATTAAGTGAATGCTCACACGACAATCTATTCACCTAAACAAACTATTATGTGATTATTCATTTAAAAAAATATTTTAATTCTATTTAATACATTTTAGAGCAATGAATATGTAAGTGTTATTTGTAGCAAATATAAAAATTCATGTAGGATATTTTACATAATTAATTACATCACACACAGTTCTTTAAGAGTTTATATATGAAATTCTACACATTTAATATTGTTGTTTGTAATTGTATGCGGGAAAATGTGGTGACCAAAACGAATAAATTGAGATCAAAAGACCCACATACCAATGAGACTCTTGGTGCAAGTATATGAACTAATTAAATTAGTTTAACTTCCCAAGGGGTGTCCCATTGCTCTCTATCTCACAGGATCCCTAAAGCCAATGTTTTGCTCTCAGATCATTGAGCAAATGACTTAGGAATGACAACTCCAAGAACGAGTGATATTTGATCTACATGCATGAATGCATTCTAAGATCTATATGATGCATTAAAAATATGATGATTAAGCTAAGATGAAGATAATGAGATGATAAAAGATCAACAAATTATCCTAACATGATATACTAGTCTAACATGAATATTCTATGATATGAAAAATACTTCTAGATGCTATGATGATGTTTTAACAAAGAGAGGCTAAGATGCTTAGTAAATTAGGCTATAATGTAGATGCATAAAAACTTGGAGATATGGAAAATGAAGAATAAGAGCTCTATTTATAGGGAAAATAGGGTAATGGATGGTTAAGATTGAATAATTTTAACAAGGGCTAGGATTGAAAGTTAATCAATCCATGTTCACAATTCTCACTGATGAACCGGTGACAATTGTCAACAAGAGGTTGCTTGAGAGGAGATGCAAGAGGCATTAAATGCCTGAGAAGACACGAGGGTTACCTTAGGAGGTAATGGTTAAGGTTAGGTTAGGGTTATCCATTGGATAAAGCTTTTACCCTCTTATGCAAGGGTTAAATGGATAACTATGGTCAAAGTCATAAGTGTTTGATGAGACCCTTGAGTCAAAAGAATGGTTAAGTTAGAGGAAAGTCTGTAACAAAAGGTCAAAAGTGAGTTAACCATAAATGGTTATGTAAGAGCCTTTAATGGTTTGGAAGACTTTAGAGTTTAACCATTTGAAGACACAAAGCCTTTAATGGTTATTGAAGACTTTGGAGGCTTTGAGAAGTGACTTCCCTTTGCTTAGGAATGTGACAATAATTAGGAGATGAATTAGGCTAAATTGGAAGTGATTAGAATAATCTAGAAGGGGTTTAAGAGGCAAGTGGGAGATGTAGGAAAATGCAAGTGGATAAGGGAAAATTATTTTAATTAAAATAAAATTACTTTATTTCAACCCAAATAGATGCAACTTGCATAAATACAAGTGGGGGGATTTAATAAATAAATTAGATTTATTTATTTGCAAGGATCAATTTAATTAAAAAGGGAGAAAAGGGGATTTAATTAAATAAAATAATTTATTTAATTAAAGGCTAGAAAAGGTTTAGGTGAATTTAATTAAATAAATTGAGTAATTTATTTAATCAAATAGATGAAAATGAAGAAATTAATTAAATAGAATTTAATTAATAGGAGGAATGGGGTTAAAATAAATATTAAATATTTATTTAGGAAACTGGTCAAATTTATACGTCTACAGTAATAATTCTATTAATAAACTTAGCTTATAGACATATTGATCTAGATATATGCATATATGTCTAATATAAATCTATAGTCACATGAATTTGTATATGTAGTTCAGTATACACTTACATTTAAACATATTTCAACAAAGAAAAGCATAATAGAAGTATATAATCTTTACAAAGCATAACTTGATTAATTTAGGTCCAAATATTTATGCTAATCAATATACATAAATTATATAAACTATACAACATTCATAAATATAAAAATTATTATTATTTAACCAAATATCATTGAGATAACTATTTGGTAACAAACAAAAATTTCACCTCGAAAGACTATAAAAAGGTGTACATAAAACATTTCCAACGTATACATGGATAAGTTTTAAGCCAAATACAACCAACTTAGCTACAAAGGTTTTGAAAATTTTCAAATAGTTATAAGGGCAAGTAAATTTTTTTACCTCATGACCTTTATGCGCAAACTTGTGTAATTTAGCACCATATTGTAATTTTACAAATTCTATTTCTAACTAATGTTGTTAAATTGACTTACAAACTCATGTAGGTCAAATAAATTTGCAATTGTTTTTTATTAAATAAGTAGCAAAACAAGGGAGTTGACCTTATATACCAAGATCTCATAGGCTGCAAAAAAGAAAAGACAACAAAACAAGGGTGTCGATCCTAGACAAGCTCAGGTCAAACATACCAATAACAATAGGTCAGAAGACCACTATTAAAAGGCCTATCAAACCATCTACAACACAATAGCAGAAAGGTAGGATCCCAACTCAAGAGTGGCAAGAATCACCTACAATATAACTCGAAGGAGTATGGTGTAGAGAAGACTTACATTTTCGCCTACAACAAACAATAGTCCATGCAATACAATTATTATGAACATCATTGCAAGAGGGATCAAGCGGGTAAGCCCCCTTAGATAGTTTGTCAGCACTTGGATTGTATTGTTGCTGCAAAACAACACTTGGAGTAGACTTTGCTATAAAACAACACCTAGAGCAGACTATTGCTGCAAAATAGGAGCAACAGAAGAAACAACCTCAAAGCCAGAGGAGGTCACACTAATAGGAGAAGGATCCAAAGGTGTAATAGAGACCACAACATTAGTAAGAGGCACAACCTCATCCTGAGAGTCATCATCAATATGAGAAGAGTCATCAGAATCAGAAGCATTGACAATCAAATAATTAACAACCACGTCTTTTCACCAAGTTGTAGTACCTTTATGATGAAACAAAGAGTAGTCAAAATCTAAGTGACCAGTTGAGAAGCATCTACAATAGCGAAAGGGAAGGTCCTCATAATCCAAAGATTGAGTCAAGGGCCTATCCCTAACCATAAGAACCACATCCCCAGGAAGAGTCATAGAGATGTCAATGTCGATTAGAATGCGAGCAAAAGTAGAATGACCCATGAAGGATGTGGTATCATTGACCTTCAAGAAGCGTTTGATAGAGTTTCCAATGGCATCATAAGAAGAATGCTTGCAAAAAATGAAGAGGAATATTGGGAAGACAAAACCACACTAGTTGCACATTGAGTGGTTTAGTAAGAGGGTTAAAACAAGCTATCCAGGGTTTGACCAAGAGAAATTTAACTCCCCAAGCTCACAACTTGGTCAACACCAAGTCATGATCCTTAGAGAAAACAAAGGAAGCAATAAAAAACCCCATAGCTCACAACGGTAAAGCTCAATGGTCCTAGCAACCAAAGGCTTCTAAGAATCACTCACCCAATGATGTAGATCCGAAAGGGAAGGTCAGAAATTGGAAATTTTTCATACCAACCCACAACGTTCATAGAAGCCAACATTTTCTACCACATCTTGGACACAAACCACAATAGGGGAGGTCTTGGCACAAGGGAGAGGATGAGATTTCCCCTTGGGAGGAAGAGTAGCAGTAGATTTGGCAACATGAGAAAAGCTCCACCCACCATTAGAAGAAAAAGGCCCGGGAGGAGGGGCCCCAACAAAAGCCCTAGTTGGACCACCAACAACAACCCAAAGCTAGGGGGTGAGAGGAGGCACACCACCATGAGAGGTAGGAGAACCAACATGTGAAAAGCCATGCACACCACCAACTAGGTCAGAAGTCCGAGCATAAACCCCCACAAAGGAATCAGGGGCAAGAGAACTGATAGGCGTAGGGCATGCCCACCACTAGCCAAATTAGAAGCTCAAACAAAAAATCCCACCGAGAAAGCAAGGGCGATAGATTCCTTATTTGAAATGGAGGAAGGAGCACCCTGAGTGGGAAACTTAGCCATTACAGACAGAATTGTTGTAGTCATAGCCATCGTCGTAGTTTTAATATGATGTGTAATGCTGTGAGAAATGGATACAAGAGTCAAAAGAAAATTTTAATGTTAATATGTTAGTTCTGTTGGCAATTGAAACCTTATTTGACTTAGTTGTGTTGTCATTGTTGGCAACACACACCATTTTGGGTTGGTCACTTAACCAGTACTCACTGGTATTCATTGTTTGTCAACCAACATTCAATCATCCATCATACAAGTAAATGACACCGACAGGAAAGAGAAACCGACAATCTAGGAACCGATATATGAGGCCGACACAAGAGATTGATCCGACAGGTCTACACGGCAACGATCAAAGGAATTGATCTTGAAGTTTAATGAATTTATTTTTGCTTAGGCCGACCTGTAAATAAATCGTAATATCTTTGTAAGCCGACATAAGACATTTATGTTTGTGTTTGGGAAGGGTATTTAAGTCAGTTCGGTTAGGTTATTTTGGTAATGGATAAGGATGCATAAAAAAGTAATGGAATATAGTGATGTGATATTGTGCAAGGAATCTTGATCGACATAATGCGAATGTAATATTTTGTAGTCGGTCTTGGATTTTGGTTTAGAGGTTTGGGAAGCGAAGCAAGATACTGGTAAGGAAGGACACAGTGTAAACCGGTATAGACTGTGCTTTAACCGAAACTCATCTAGCATAGCAGATGCACTCTTAGAGTTTAGAATTTTGTTTGTAACTCCATATGTGGTGTTTGTAGTTAGTAAGGCTCCTTTTGTGATGAGTAGTGTGCTTTAGGTTGTTGGCCTTCTTGCATGTGCATGCCCCTATTGTAATATTTATTCATCTGGCGAGTGGATAGATATTGTGGGTCTCCAATCCCACCGTGGTTTTTCCTCTTTGAGGTTTTCCATGTATAAATCTTTGTGTTATGGTGTATGCTCTTGTGGTTGCTTCATTTCTATTTGTTGTTATATTCTTTCATGTTTACCAGTTACTGAATTACATTGTTAAGAAGGTTAAAATTGATTATACTGGCAGAACATTGATTCACCCACCTCCCCTCTCAGTGTTCTTAGATTCAAACAATTGGTATCAGAGATTGGTGCCTTGGAGTAAGTCTAACAGCTTGAGGAAGATCCTAAATCTGGAATCCGTGGAGATGAGTCTACAAAAACAACTTGAAGTAGCACTTGAGAACTGTGATGCTGAAAGGATGAAGAAATTGAAGTTGCAAGATGAATTGAACTCTGTAAAGGAATTCATTCTTACCCTGTAGGAGAGGGTGTCATCTATTCAAGCTAAAAGGAAGGAACTTTTGTAAAATCTAGATGATGAAGAGAAGGATGCCCTTAAGGAACAATGTAAAAAACTGAGTCAGGAGAATGGTGTGATGAAGAATGAAATGGAAGCCATGATTATGAGGATGTCCAAGGAGAATGAAGACCGGAAGAAGAATGAGGAAAATCTTAGCAGATCATTGAAAGACAGATCTGAGGAATGCATTAGGTTGGTGCATGAGAATGATGTATTGAGGACTGAGTTGGTACAATCACAGAACAATGAGCAAGAGTTGGAAAGAATGATGTCAATCCCAAGAAGTGATCTAGATGCAGCAAATGAATACAAAGAAAATTTCAAGGTCAGTTCTGCAAGGCTTGATGAATTATTGAAGGATCAAAGAGACATTGGAGACACTAGAGGTCTTGGATTTAAGCATGGAGAAAGCTCTGGTACTACAAATCAGGGAAATCCACCAAACAAACAGAATCAAAAATCACCGGTAAGGCAACCCAATGCACATAAATTTAATGGTACATGCTTTGTTTGTAATAAGTTTGGTCATAGAGCAAGTCAATGCAGATATAGAGCAAATTAGAATAACAATGCAGTTCTCGGTCAATGTTCAAAATGTAATAAGTATGGTCATAGGACAAAATATTGTAGAATGAATGTTAGATGTTATGCATGTGGAAAGTTTGGGCATATGGATAATCAATGTAGGTCAAAGAATGGTCAAGGACTCAACAAGGCAATTCAGAAGAATAATGTCACTTGCTATGCATGCAACGAAATAGGACATATTGCCAAATATTGCAAGAGCAAGAACAATCCAGTAGGAAATGATGAGAAAGGAAAACAAAAGGTTGAAGACATCTAGAAGGAGTATGAGATGAAATGGGTTAGGAAATATAGAGATCAACCGACAAAGACAATCAACTCGGTTACTCAACTGGCAGAGCAAAATGTTCCTGCACTGGCAGGAAACTTATCCGGTAACCAAGGAATTAGCCTTAGGGGGAGGCAAATTATTGACAAATCTTGCATTACCCCTAGTAGAGGTCTGGAAGCCTGCTTTAGATCTTGGTAAAGTCAGTCTGCAGATTCATCGGTGTTGAGATAATGGATTTTGAATCTGGTATGATATGCTGACATGCATTAATGTCAATGAGAAATTAGGGTTTTCACAAAATAAAAGGAGAATATTAGTTAATTTTCGATCTCATTGCATTCAAAGTGAAACAAAGTGAGTTCAAGGCGATCAAAATCATTTCAAGCGAATTCCAGTGCATTCACAATAGATTTTCAAGAGATTTCACTGGCGAAGGTTGTGAGGTATTTTATCATTTTTTCAAGCTATCCTTGTTTGCAATGGCTTCTAGATCAACTTCTGCTCTGGCAGGTGTGGCTAGCCTTGTTGTCAACATAAAGGACCGTCCATGCCTTGTTTTCAAGATTTTCCCTTAGATTGCAAAGGTCAATGATTCAGTTGGCACATTTTCTAGGGTTCCTGAAGGAGTTTTGTATGTCGAAGATGTTCATGCATACATTCACTGTACTTTGGAGGATTTGGGTTCTATTGAGATCAAGAACATGTATATTGGCACTTTGGTGAACCAGGATGGGTCGATGAAACCAAAATTTCAAATTCTGAAGGATCAGGGTTTTACCGACATTTTCGAGATGCTGGAATTTGAGGATGAATTGATCCGATATGCACTGAGCCGAGTCCATGGCGAATTCATATGGCTAGACTGGCCCCACAAGATCACCAAGGAGGCTATTCATGCGATCATCGGTTTACCCCATATCAGTCCAACCCATGGAAAGAAGAAGATATCTAACATTGAGGTGGAAAAGTTGACTGGTGTAACATTCGACAATCGGTCCATGAGAATCAGTACTATCAGAGACAAAGCAGTTCAATTTGCAAGCATGATCATCGGTTACAAGGTAACCCAATCAAATCGGTTGAACTCTATTTCCAGTTCATGCATTTTCTATGCTCACAAAATGATTAAGGAGAATGAAAAGCTAGATCTATGTCAATGGATGTGTGAGTAATTGATAATAAACTTAGGGAAGATTAAGGGAGAGAAGAAGGGTACTTTCCGTTATGGCAACCTTGTTGTTTGTTTAATGTTTTTCTTTCTGAATGAGTTACTCCAAACTGGTAAGACTCAATGGGCATTTCATATATCGGTAGAAAAACAAATCAAAGATGCTATAAGGAATATGGGACAAGAAAAGGATAGGGACTCCATTCTTTGGGGTTATTTCAAATCATTCCAGAAGGCAATGAAGAAGAGAGAAAGAGTTCCAAAACATATTATAGATAAGTACTCAACTGAAATCTGTTTTATGGTGAAAAAGGATGAAACACTGATGGAGGCATTACAACTTAGGAAGAGTTGGATAACTGAAATGGGCTATGAGGTAGATGCTGAGATCTTGGACTTGTATGCTAAGACTCTTATTGATGCCCCGATAGATGAAACAGAAAAAGCCTTTGGGACTGCTAAGCAAAAAGAAACTGAAGTTAAAATTGGATTCAGTAAGAAGAAAAGGGAAGGAAAGATCAAGAAAGTTAGGGAAGCTATGCAGAAGATGTCCACTGAGATAAAGCAGATTATTGGACTAGCTGAAGGGTCATCTCCAGCAGTAGTGCAGGCTCCACCGACAACTGCAATCGGCAAGGGTGTAGTAAAGAGGAAGAAACTAGAGACTTATATTGCCCCTGTTACATTTGGTTCTGACACTGATGTTGTACCCTCATAGATTCCTAAAAATTTTATCAGGATACCAAGGAAGAAGGCTGAGGAAGTAAAGAAGTAGAAAGTGAAGGTTACCCCTTTGACAACGCCAAAGAAAATCTCGAAGGAGAGGAAGCCCACAAAGAAGAGGAAATTGGTTAAGGAGTCTACTTCTACTCCTGACAAGAAGAAGAAATCAGATGTAGATATTACTCTCGAATCCGATAAGAGTATTGAAGTCATTCCTCCTCATTCAGTTGTTGAGTTGATTGATCAAATCACTAAAGATGGAATTTTGAGTAACATACAATGTTACTATGTACATATGGATGATAAGGAACAAATGGAGATAGAGGAATCAGTTTTGTTATACTTATATATATATATATATATATATATAAGAAGGCAGTTTTAGAGATTGAAAAATAGATACCGACATATTTGTATAGTAAACTAGATGCTAGAGGTTCTCTGCAGTTGAAGAGGATAAACATATAAAGACATATATAGAGGTTAGTAATGTGGAAACAGAAAATAAGAAGGTTGAGGATATTGAACCTCTGACACCAAATATACATACTAAAGAGGTTAAGATTGAAAAGATTACTACACCAAGTGGTGAAGGCACCAGTGCAAGTCTTAAGGTTGAATCTTCACGGAAGATTTTGGATAGTCATTCATTGTTGGCACTTGAATCATCTGGTCAAGTTGATTTTGCACAAAAGAATATTGAGCAGCTAAGCAGTTTTGAGTTTATGTATGTTGCAGCTCAGAAGTTAGGGAAGAAAGGGACTGAAGACAAGCAGGTTATTGAACGTACCATTCCAGTTTTGCAGCAGCTTGCACCAAAATACAAGATAGATCAAATTGGTAGTCCATCCCGTAAACTGAAAATTATGACTGAGCATATTTCCAAAGAGTTTAAAACTCTTCAACAGGTATCAAACTGGCAGTTGATTGAGCGGCATAAAGCAACCCAGAAAGTCACTTGTGACAACATGATTTCATCTAACAAGGTCAAAGCTAACAGATGAGATATCAAATATTGATGTGGCTCTAAATGAGTGTAGCAATATATATAGGTCCTGTACTAACACTGACAAACTAACAACAAACCTTGAGGTGAAATTGAAGGCGGAAAAGGCCTAGTTAGATCTTTTGGCTAACAGTTTTGATGGTACTCAGACACTAACCAGTACCATTGATGGTCAAATTTTGATTACAAAGTCTGAGATTTCTGGATTAGAGAAGGATATGGATAGGTTAATCCAACGTGCAAGAGAATTGAGAGGTTTGGTGAGTCCCCGGTTGAACACTTTGTTACTTCACAAGAGGGAAAACATAGAGTTAATGAATAAACCTACTCCGATAGACCTATTAGAAGAAGAGCTTCATGCATATTGATGCAGGAGCATCCCCAGTTCACAACAATCTTGCATCAACCAAAAACATTTTCCCTTTCTATTTTGTTTTTTGTTTGCAGTTTTAGTTTTCGTTTCTGTGTGTCCCGGTTTTGGCTCACCGAATCCTGTGGAGTTGGATTCTACTTGAAGTCTTGATCATCTTTCTTTCTTTCAGACATCATCACATTTGGATCACTTTCTGGCAAGATATCAGTACCGGTTTCCATGACAGTTTCTTGTTACCGGTTGTCTGAGACCTATTCTGGTGATCTACCGGAACCCATTCCAAAACTTGCAGAGCCTTGGGAATTGATCTTGATGTTCCTTGGCATGTGGCTGACCTTTTCCCGTGATCTACATTTCATCCTTTGGATTTTTTGGAGGAATCTCTTGGCGGAGGCTGACTTTGCTATTTTGCATGTTAGGTCTTGTTCTTTGGGTTTTGACCCCTTTCGGGCCGACTGGATCCTTTGGATCAATATATATATATATATATATATATATATATATATATATATATATATATATATATATATATATATATATATATATATATATATATATATATATATATATATATATATATATATATTTGTAATTATGCTTTAGAATGTAATCAATCAAAATGAAGAAGAGAATCAAATAGATAGACTGTACATAGAAGATAGATCTTTCGATTCAAGGTCCCGTTGAGACCTATTCTACCAGGCCTCTGTGCCAGTTTGATGTAACCCGGTTGTTACTGGTTGGATGAAATCAAATTTTATGCAATAATATAACCTATTTTGCATTGCCTCCATCATATATGTATGTTTCCATTATGTTTACTCTTGTTGGGCGGTCCAGAGCGATCTCTTTGAGGTCCCTCCTTACCGGTGACTACTTCAAGTGGTATCAGAGCGAAGTTTCATTCCAGAGGTTGTGTGTCCTGAATTTCTTGTTGTAGGGTGGTGGATTGCGGATAAAACCCAAAATTGTAGAGGACTAGCATGAGTCGATGGAACGAAGAGGAACTAGGAATGGTGGAGCGCGTGGGAATGCAGACCCTGCTGTAATGGAGATGTTGTGAGGAATAGCAGCTCGGTTAGAAGCCATGAAGAAATACCAAACAAGAGGCTGAAACATTGAAGATGTGAGTAAAGATGAAGGAGAGGAAGCCCTGACATAACAAGTAAACCTACCGGCGGTTGACCTAGATGAAGAAAGGTTTTTGAGGGTTTTGAATAGGGCAAACACTAAACCTTATTTTACTCCACTGGAATATGATGGGAAGTTAGATTCAGATGAATTGATGGATTGGATCTCGGAGATGGAGAAGTATTTTGATTTTGAAAACATTGCAGAAGAGAGGAAGGTGAAATATGCCTATACTCGGTTGAAAGGTCATGCATCTCTTTGGTGGGAGCATTTGCAGGTTGATAGACAGAGAAGAGGTAAAGAAAATATTAAGACATAGGATAGGAAGATTGCTAAGTTGAAATCAAAGTTTGTGTTGGCGAATTATCAAGTGGATTTGTTCTGGAAGTTGCAAAATATGAGACAAACGGAATCTAGTGTGAAGGAGTACACCGAAGCATTTTACAAGTTGAACATCAGATCCAAACATTTTGATGATGAAGTTGAACAAATTGTAAGATATTTGAATGGATTGCGGATGTCTATACAAGATGAACTCAGTATGATGAAATTGGAGAGTGTTGAAGAGGCTTACCAGTATGCCCTAAAGGCTGAAGAGAAATTGAACAAAAGACATGAGCAGAGACAAAGAGGAAGAGGTGCAAGGTTTACCAGAGGAAGATTTCAAGGAGGGAGAGGATATACCGGAGGAAGAGGATCCAGTAAAGATCAGAACAAGGACAAGGAAGTGAGCAAATAAGGTAATTCATACCGGAAGGATGATAGAAATTTATACCAAAGCAGAGAACCAGATGGTTACCAGAATGAGAACTTTGGAAGACAAGACAAGAGGACGTTTAGAGGAACTTGCTTTAAGTGTGGAGGAGAAGGACACCGTGCATTTGAGTGTAAGAAGACAGAGACTACCAAAAGAGAAACATTGGTGGAATAAAACCCCACTGGATCAGACAATAAACCAGAAGATGGAGAATTATTGATGATGAGGAGAGCTTTGTGTCATACCGGAGGAGATGAAGAGCCCTTGCAAAGGAAGAATCTGTTCAAGACCAGATGTAAGGTATCCAGTAAGTGTCATAAAGTTGTTATTGATAGTGGTAGTTCAAATAATCTTATTTTAGAAGAGATGGTGAATAAGTTGAAATTGGAGAGGTTGAAACACCCTAAGCCTTACCAGATAACATCAATTCAGGATGAATATAAGTTGTTAGTAAGTGAACAATGTTTGGTAAAATTAAAAATTGGGAATTATCATGATGAAGTTTTGTGTGATATTATGCCTATGGATATTTGTCATCTTTTGTTGGGTAGACCTTGGCAGTTTGATAAACAGGAAATACATGATGGAAGGAAGATTACATACACTATTGTGGCCAATGGAATGAAGCAAACCTTGTTACCTTTGGAGGAACCTTTGAAAAATGAAGTCTGTACGAATGCCAGAATCTGTTTAGTAGATGGAAGGAAATTCATGGATGGACTGAGACATGAGAATGTGTGTTTTGCCTTAATTCCTAAGAAAATTGAGAGACTGGAACCAGAAGGAGAACACCAGACAGAGATAAGAGATTTCCTGATAAAATATGAGGATATCATTTTAGATAATCTACCTGATGGATTGCCACCTGTTAGAAGTATTAGTCATTGCATGGACTTGGTTCCCAGAGCTAGTTTGCCTAACAAAGTTGCACACCGGTTGACATCGACAGAGAATAAAGAACTAAACAAACAAGTGCAAGATTTGTTGAAGAAAGGTTTGATCAGGGAGAGTCTGATCCCTTGTGCAGTACCATCAGTATTATCACCTAAGAAGAATGGAGAGTGGAGGATGTGTATCGATTCAAGAGAAATAAACAAGATCACAATGAAATATTGGTTTCCTTTGCCTAGGATGGATGACATAATGGATTGTTTGAGTGGAGAAAAATACTTTACAAAGATAGATTTGAAGAGTGGATATCATCAGATCAGGATCAGAGAAGGTGATGAGTGGAAGACAACATTTAAGACAAATGAAGGACTATATGAATGGTTGGTGATGCCTTTTGGATTGATTAATGCACTGAGTACTTTCATGAGGCTGATGAGTGAGGTATTGAAGAAATTCTTGGGTAAGTTTGTTATTGTGTATTTGGATGACATTTTGGTTTTCAGTAAGACAAAAGAGGAACATTTGTTGTATTTAAGACAATTTTTGCAGAGGTTAAGAGAAGAAAAGTTGTCGATCAATATCAAGAAGTGTACTTTCATGAATGATGAGTTAGTCTATTTGGGCTTTGCGATATCTGAGGATAGTTTGAAGATGGACCTTGAGAAAGTGAAAGCCATTGTTGAGTGGCCTACACTAGAAAGCATTGGAGAGGTAAGATCATTTCATGGATTGGCAAGTTTTTACTGGAAGTTTATCAAGAATTTCAGTTCAGTTTGTAACCTTGTGACTAAAACCATGAGGGGAGATCGGAAGGAATTCAAGTGGACCACCGGAGAGAACACAAGTTTTGAGTTGTTAAAGAAGAAAGTGATTGAGCAGCCCGTGTTAGCTTTACCAGATATCAATAAAGTATTTCAAGTGGATTGTGGTGCAAGTGAAACAACAATAGGAGCAATCTTGAGTCAAGAAGGGAGACTAGTAGCCTATTTTAGTGAGAAATTGAATGATGCCCGGAAGAGATATTCAGTGTATGATTAGAAATTTTATGCCATAGTTCAAGCCTTGAAGAAATGTAGATATTACTTGCTGCCTAAGGAGTTTGTGTTGTATACAAATCATCAAGATTTGTAGTATTTGAATAGTCAGAGTAAATTGAATCAAAGACATATGAGATGGGTAGAATTCTTGCAAAGTTACACCTTTGTGTTGAAGTGTAGAAATGGGAAATCTAACAAACTTGTTGATGCATTGAGTAGGAGAAGGAATTTGCTGACAGAGATGAGAGTGACAATATTAGGTTTTGAATATTTGAAGACCTTGTATGATGAGGACCCAGATTTTGCAGAACCTTGGAGAGCATGTAGAGAACCAGTTATGGTAGATAGAAGCAAATGGCTGGACTACTTCATTCAGGATGGATTTTATTCAGAGTTCATTTGTGTATACCTAAAAGTTCAAGTAGGGAAAACCTAATAAAAGAGAAACATAGTGGAGGTTTAGCTGGACATTTTGGCATTGAGAAAATGGTTGCATTGGTGAGTGAACAATACTTTTGGCCCCAGATTCATAAGGATGTTAAGAGATATATGCAGAGTTGTAGAGTTTGTCAAGTTGCAAAAGGTAGTAGTCAGAATGTGGGATTGTATAAACCCTTGGCAGTACCAGTAAGACCTTGGGAGGATATAAGAATGGATTTTTTGCTTGGATTGCCTAAGACACCGAGAGGGAATGATTCTATATTCGTGGTAGTGGATAGATTTTTGAAGATAGCTCATTTCATACCTTGTAAGAAGACATCAGATGCATTGCATCTAGCAGACCTATTTTTCAAGGAAGTGGTGAGATTGTATGAATTACCTAAGAGCATAGTTTTAGACGGAGACACTAAGTTTGTTGGCTATTTTTGGAGAACAATTTGGAAGAAGATGAAGATAGATTTGAAGTTTAGTTCTACTTTTCATCCATAGACTGATGGAAAGACATAAGTTGTTAACCGGAGTTTGGGAAATTTGTTGAGATGTTTAGTGGGAGATAAAATCAAAAGTTGGGATTTGATCCTTGCACAAGATGAGTTTGCCTACAACAATTCAGTGAATAAAAGTACCCGAAAAACACCTTTTGATATTGTTACCGAAGTACACCCTAGAGGTATAACAAAATTGAGAGACATTAGCAGTGAAGATTAGAAGAGTTCAGAAGAATAAGATTTTGCAGATCACATGGCAGCATTGCATATTCAGGTTAGATAGCATTTGGAAGACATGAATAACAAATATAAATAGAAGGTAGATGAGAAAAGGAGACATAAGGAATTTGAAGTTGGCGATGAAGTGATGGTATATTTGAGAAAAGAGAGATTCCTGGTTGGAACTTATAATAAGTTGCAAATGAAAAATTTTGGACCTTGTAAGATTTTGAGGAAGTTCAATTCTGGAAATGCATATGAAGTGGAGCTACCAGATAGCCTAAGTATTTCACCCATATTCAACATTGCAGACCTTCATGAGTACCATGAACCAAAATTTAGTAAGGACAGTGTTGCAAACTTGGAGAAACAATTGCCCCGGAAGGAACTGGATCAAATTGAAGAGATTTTGGACAATATGTGTAATGCCCCGTCAGGAACCCTAAAGGAATAACAACACAACTAGGCAACTAAAGGGTGAAATATATATATTTTTTAAAAGATTGAGTGCATTAATTATAACAATAGCATGTTTAATATCACAGCGGAAGTCTAACACATGATTTCCTAAGGGTTACCAATGGTGATCAATTCACAAATTATATTAACACCATGGTTAATCCAATTATCCATTTTAATTAGGTAAATTAAATGCTTAAGATTAAACCTACACATACATCTATATTCCATAACGAAAGAATCAAAGTGTTCCAATGCATTTATTTATCCATAGATCATATATACAAAAGATCAAAGCAACTGAATTAACATACATTCCATTGACATAATATTGCAATATCCATAAATACATGGCTTCCAAAAATACCACGGATTACAAAGTTACAATATCAAGGTTACATAAAATTTTGATACAATGACCTCAAGGTCTCAACTGAACAATGATCATGAACAAGAGCTGGTACATGAACCACGAACCACGAACCAAGAAACACTAGCGAAGCCTTTCCTCGCCTGAAGATACAATCCAGAACATCCAATGGGAAGTGGCACTACCACCCGACCATGTGATCCCGAGATGGAACCACCCCATTATGCTAGGAGATAGTAGAAAACCCTCAAGCAAGAAAAATAAGACAAGTACAAAAGAACTACATGACTCCACAAACATCCATGTGACTCAACTCACAACACTAGTGACTCTAAGGAGAGAGTGTCATCGCATGGCTTAAGGTGGTTACCTTGGTAGGCCTCCATAGGTGCCGGCCCCCATCCTGGGTTATCCTGGTAACCTCTCCCGAACCTCCGGCTTCATCTAAGTTTCATGCGAACCCTACCAATCCTTTCGTGAAGACAAGGTGGTAAGTTTGCCATTCCATGCCTTCTCGTAACATTATGAGCCCTGTACTAGCACTCACCTATGCACGAGGTACATTATCTTAATTAATATTTAATCTACCCACCCCCTAATCAATTATTAGGTTATTACTTCTTAACTGACTTTCGACGGGTTATCCTGCCATCCACTTCGGGCGTGACCCCCGCTCGAAAGCCACTCTCTCTCATAGGGCACTAACAAGAAAGGTCTCTCTACGAGAACTCTATGGCGAAACAGACAACCATATCTAATCCTGACAGTCCACATGTGAAGGATACACAATCACTAACCCAAGATTGACCATTTGGACAAAACACACAATGGCTCACATCAACAGGGTTATACAACAACACCTGACCAAGGAGATATAACAACATATGACATAACAACAACTCAACCAGAATTGCAACAAAATTAAGCTTGACTGCAAACACCATTTACACAAGATCCTAATACAGGCAATCTTTTCTTTAAATAGCCAAAAGCATAGAATACTTGCAATTGAAGATTTTCCAGAAAGTACGAAAATACAACTATATTACTATAAGAAAATCAATGTTGTCATTTGTCCAATAAGGTTAAATAAATTCACATATGAATTAATCTCCTAATGCATTTCCAAGCATAAATATAGAATCTAAAATTATAAGCTTTTCCGAAAATAACCAAACTCTGAAATATATATATATATCATATACCTATAATCATATTATAAAATATATATATAAACATATGAATTAATTTCCACAGTATTAAAATAATATTAAATAACATAATGCCCATAATACAAAACCTATATATGAATACACACACACACACATATAAATATATCATATATTTAATAAATTAATTTAAAAATTAAATTTAATACCCTGCACGGAAATCCAAAATACATATTTTCGAATGCACGAAATAACCCAGGGAAAGCAAATTTAATTTTAAATACCCCTGCTCCCTACACGGTAACACGTGTTGCCGTAGGTAGCATTGCTATCGCATGGTAGCAGATGCTACCGCCGGTTGCAGTTGCTACTGTCGGTAGTACTGCTACCGTATGATAGCTGTACTACCATCGGTAGTGGCTACCGATTGGTATTCTTTTAAATTTTTTAACTTTTTAAATTCACAATAACCTAAAAAAAACCTATAAATTTAATTTTCAACTAGAATTTATTTCCAAACCAATTTATTTCCAGGGAAATTAAATCAATACATAATTTCTCCAAAATAATATAATAAAATAATTTCCCTTAACTTTTAATAACACAATAAATTTAATTAATGATTACATTTTTTTCTATAATAACTAATAATATCACAGAGATACACAAATATTAAAAAGGACTACCATAGCCAAATATCAAAATAAAAATCAAACAAGAGGAAATGATTTCTCTAGTAAATCCCATTCCTCCCAAATCTTGCAATTTCCATACACAATAAAAATCTTGGCAAAATTTGCCATAATAACTTTTCCCAATTTTCTCAAAATTTAATCTACAAACACCCAGGAAATAACTTCTTTCCATAAACTAGAAATTAAATTAAGGAATGGACTTTAGCCAAAAACAAGAAATAATCAGATAGGATTTTAGATTTGACAAACATCTTAACACACACATCATTTAGAAAGATAGAAGAAATAGAAATATTTTCTTTAAAACAAACAATCAAAAGAAGCCACCCAACCTAGTATAGCTTTCCTGGAAGAAATTTGTAGAAGAGAACCAATCCTTCAACAAGCTTCCAAATAAATTTCTCTTCACCTAAATCCTTGACCTGTTTCTGTCTCCCCCAAAAATAAAGACCTATTCCCCTTTTTAAACTAAAATTCTAGGTTGCATATATTTTTCCCATAAAACCCTAATATTTAATTTTTAGTAATAAAAGCAATTTTCTTTTCTTTTCTAATTTTCTAACAAAGGATAAGTTAACATGCAATAATTAAAAATCCATTTTCTTTCTTTTCTTTTCTCATGCAAATTAATTAATTTTCTAAATAAAGAAATTAAAGCAATACTTTAATTCTAATTAATTCTTTTATTCATTTATTTATTTATTCTTTCATTCTTTTATTTATTTAAAATTCTAGGAAACAATAAATGAAATTAATCTAATTTATTTTTCACTAAAATTTAAATAAAATATATTTCTAATATCATGCAACTTGCAACTTAATTTAATAACTTTTTTTAATTAACTAAATTTATAATCTCAATGCATAAAATACATAATTCAAAAATACCAACTATGAGATAACACCATAAATTTAATTAATTAATCTAAAACCACTAAACACACAAACTGAGCAAACCTCAAGCAAATACTCATAAAAAGATCAAATGACAAAATACGAAGGCCGAACAAACTGACAGGATGACCAACTGACAACACTCACAAGAGTGTAACTAAGTAAATTAGAGTCAACTACTATCTCCTCCACTTCCATCGGAAAATATAAGGCACGCTCAGACCTGTGAAGCCAGGTGGAGACGATACCCCGTACCTACCCAGTACTTGTACCTGCAATATCCCGCATCACCGAACCACACATGCATATAAACAATATAGAAAACACGACATACACACCGATGAAGGAGAGTCGTGACGTTCCCTGTCTCACCAAAATGAGTGAAAGGAAAATCGTCCCCTTGCATCCAATACACTCGCAGACACACAACATATAATTACACATTGCATAGATAAGTAAAGTGTCAGTACATAGCAATAATCCATAAAATGCCATAAATCACAAGTACTAAAATACTGCAAATAAATTATGCATCTCATATCCAAATAAAGAATGAAATAATGTCATATAAGTCTGAATAACACATCATGGTAATGTATCCACTGAGAGTAAACAATAATAAAATTTGAGTCTAATAAGTTCAAACGAGTAGGGGTACTACAATAGGATTGGGCGTAGTACCCAAAGTAGTGAGTATAAGGAATATCTTGTGACGTGGAAGGACATGCCAGTTGAAGATTCATCTTGGATTTCTCAGGCAGAGGTAAACCGACTTGGTTTCCCTTTGACCCCAACAAAGTGAGAGGCTCACTTTTTCTATAACCTCTGATGTCTGATGCAGGAGAATCCCCGGTTCACAACAATCTTGCATCAACGAAAACATTTTCCCTTTCTGTTTTGTTTTCTGTTTATAATTTTAGTTTTCCTTTATGTGTGTCCTAGTTTTGGCTCACCAGATCCTATGGAGTTGGATTATACTTGAAGACTTGATCATATTTCTTTCTTTCAGACCGCATCACATTTGGATCACTTTCCAACAAGATATCACTACTGGTTTTCATGACGGTTTCTTGTTTCCAGTTGTTCCTTGTTACCGGTTGCCTGAGACCTATTCTAGTGATCTAGCAGAACCCATTCCAAATCTTGTGGAGCCTTGGGCGTTGATCTTGATGCTCCTTGGCCTGTGGCGGACCTTTTCCTGTGATGTATGTTTCATCCTTTGGATTTTCCAGAGGAATCTCTTGGTGGAGGCCAAATTTCCATTTTGCACGTTAGGTCTTGTTCTGCAAGTTTTGACCCCTTTTGGGCCGTATAGATCCTTTGGATCAATATATATATTTGTAATTATGCTTTAGAATGTAATCAATTAGAATGAAGAAGAGAATCAAATAGCTAGATTGTACATAGAAGATAGATCTTTCCATTCAAGGTCCCAGCAAGACCTATTCTACCAGGGTTGTGTGCCGGTATGATGTAACCCGATTGTTACCGGTTGCATGTAATCAAATTTTATGAAATAATATAATTTGTTCTACATTGCCTCCATCATATCTGTGTGTTTCCGTTGTGTTTAATCTAGTTGGCTGATCTACATTAATCTCTTTGAGGTCCCTCTTTACCGGTGACTGCTTCACATATAGTCTTAATGGTTTTGTATCCATTTTGAGCACATTGAAGACAAGTTGGGATGCATATTTAGGATTTTTGAAGAATGCTTACCCGAATATTTTTAAGTATATCTAGATCTGGTAATCACATTTTGGTTTGTACAAAATTTTATTTCTTTCATTCATTTGCTCTGACTTTGGCATTGTTGTCAAAGGGGTAGAGGTTGATGTGAAAAATGTCTAGGGACATGAGAAGTAATGTATAGCTCAAGGGGAGCAGTCTTCCAACAGTTTTGGAGTTTTTTGGCAGGGAACTGGAACAACACTTCAGCGATTCATTTTTCACATGAGTGTTGCCATCAATGCCAAAGGGGGAGATTGTTGGCAATTGACACTCATCCAGCTTATTTGTTTTGTCATTGTTGGCAACACACACCATTTTTGGGTTGGTCACTTAACTGATACTCACCGATATTCATTGTTTGATAGCTGACATTCAGTCATAGGACACCCAAGGAACTGACATCAGTAGGAATGGGAAACTGACAATCTAGGAACTGGTATATGAGGCCGACACATGAGATTGATCCGACAGGTCTACACAACAACAATCAAAGGAATCAGTCTTGAAGTTTAATGAATTTATTTTTGCTTAGGCCGAAATGTAAATAAATTGTAATATCTTTGTAAGCCGACATGAGGCATTTATGTTTGTGTTTGGGAAGGGTATTTAAGTCAGTCCGGTTAGGTTATTTTGGTAATGGATAAGGATGCATAAAAAAGTAATGGAATATAGTGATGTGATATTGTGCAATCACTCTTGATTGACAGAATAAGAATGTAATATTCTGTAGTAGGTCTTGGATTTTGGTTTAGAGGTTTGGGAAGCGAAGCAAGATACCAGTAAGGAAGGACACAGTGTAAACCAGTATAGACTATGATTTAACCGGAACTCATCCAACATAGTAGATGCACTCTTAGAGTTTGGAATTTTGTTTGTAACTCCATATGTGGTGTTTGTAGTTAGTGACTCCTTTTGTGATGAGCAGTGTGCTCTAGGCTGTTGACCTTCCTACATGTACAGACCCTTATTGTAATATTTATTCATCTGGCTAGTGGATAAATATTGTGGGTCTCCAATCCCACAGTAGTTTTTCCTCTTTGAGGTTTTCCATGTATAAATATTTGTGTTATGGTGTATGCTCTTATGGTTGTTTCATTTCTATTTGTTGTTATATTGTTTCATGTTTATTGGTTACTGAATTGCATTGTTAATAAGGATAAAATTGATTATACTGGCAGAACACTGATTCACCCCCTCCCCCCCCTCTCAGTGTTCTTGGATTCCAACAAGTTCAACCATGAAACCAAAACAAAGAACTAAAAAACATCCAAAACATACCAAAAGAGATTCAAAGAAACATGAAATATGCTTAAATAACAAGAGAAAGGGAAAGAGCCTTCCTAAGATGCTTCCATTGTAACCTTGTGATACTCCTCCTTTATTTCTCTCCTCTCCAAGTCCCAAATAAGTGAATCTCTCAGCTTTTAGCACTAGCCATGGATGCTATATGGAGATTCAAGATGGTTGAAGATGAAAAAAAAATGCTTATGCAAATGCAAATATTATGCTATGAGAAAGCTCTAAATATTCATGCTAATACATGTATAGTGATAATGCTCTAATGCTTCCTTCTTTGGCTGAGGAATGAAGTTGTATTTATAGGTAAAATAGTAGATTGGATGGTCAAGATTGATCTGGTTTGTAAAGGGCTAGGATTGAATGATTCATGATCCATGTAATGGTTTTCAACCCAATCCTATGTTGACAAGTGTCAACATGAGATGGATTGAGAGGAGAGGGAAGGAGAATTAAATGCTTGAAAGGACATGATGGTTACCCTAGGAGGTTGGGTTAGGGTGGAGTTAGAGGATAAATGAAGTAGTCACCAGTGAGGAGGGACTTCAAAGAGATCAATCTGGACCAATCAGCAAGAGTAAACACAATAGAAACCGAAAGATATGATGGAGGCAATGCATAACATATTGATTTATTGCATGAAATTTGATTACACCCAACCGGTAACAACTAGGTTACAACATACCGACTCACATGCTTGGTAGAATAGGTCACAACCGGGACCTTGAATCGAAAATCTATCTTCTATGCACAATCTAGTTAGTTGATTCTCTGATTGTTTCTAATTGATTCCACTCTAAAGAATAATTATAAATATATATATCGATCCAAAGGATCCAGCCAGCCCAAAAGGGATCAAAACCTGAAGAACAAGACCTAACATGCAAAATAAACAAGGTTGGCCTCCGCCAAGAGATTCCTCTGGAAAATCCAAAGGATGAAACATAGATCGCAAGAAAAGGTCGACCACACGCCAAGGAACATCAATATCAATGCCCGAGGCTTCGTAAGCTTTGGAATCGGTTCTGGTAGATAACCAGAATAGGTCTCAGGCAATCGGTAACAAAGGAACAACTGGTAATAAGAAATTGTCATGGAAACTGGTAGCGATATATTGCCGGAAAGTGATCCAAATGCGATGCAGTCTAAAAGCAAGAAAGATGATCAAGTCTTCAAGTAGAATACAACTCCACAGGATCTGGTGAGCCAAAACCGAGACATACAGAAAGGAAAACTGAAATTGCAAATAGAGAACAAAATAGAAAGGAAAATGTTTTTGGTTGATGCAAGATTGCTGTGAACCGGGGATACTCCTACATCAGACATCCGAGGTTAATGAGAAAGTGATCCTCTCAATTTGTTGGGGTCAGAGGGAAACCAAGGTGGTCTACCTCTTCTCAAGAAATCCAAGATGAATCTTCAATCGGTCTGTCCTCCCACTTCACAAGATATTCTTTATACTCACTGCTATGGGTACTACGTCCAATCCTACTGTCCAAAATCTCTTCAATTTGATCCGATTACTTCCAGGGCAATTGTTTCTCCAAGTCTGCATCATTGTCCTCACTGGATTCTTGTTCATGGTACTCATGAAGATATGCAATATTGAATATAGGTGAAATAGTTAGACTATCTGGTAGCTCCACTTCATATGAATTTCCAGAATTGAACTTCCTCAAAATATTATAGGGTCCAAACTTCTTCATCTACAACTTATTATAAGTTCCAACTAGGAATCTCTCTTTTCTTAGATATACCATCACTTCATCACCAAATTCAAATTCCTTATGTCTCCTTTTCTCATCTACCTTCTCCTTATATTTGTTGTTCATGTCTTGCAAATGTTGTTTAACCTGAATATGCAATGCTGCCATGTGATCTGCAAAATCTTCTGCTTCTGAACTCTTCCAGTCTTTACTACTAATGTCTCTCAATTCTACTATACCTCTAGGGTGCACTCTGGTAACAATATCAAAAGGTATTTTTCTGTTACTTCTATTCATTGAATTATTGTAAGCAAACTCTTCTTGTGCAAGGATGAAATCCCAACTTCTGGTTTTATCTCCCACTAAACATCTCAACAAATTTTCCAAAATCTGGTTAACAACTTCTGTCTATCCATCAGTCTATGGATGAAAAGTAGAACTGAACTTCAAACTTGTCTTCATCTTCTTCCAAAGTGTTCTCCAAAGATAGCCAACAAACTTAGTGTCTCTATCTAAAACTATGCTCTTAGGTAATCCATGCAGTCTCACCACTTCCTTGAAAAATAGGTCTGCTACATGCAATGCATCTGATGTCTTCTTACAAGGTATGAAATGAGCCATCTTCGAAAATGTATCCACTACCACAAATATAAAATCATTCTCTCTCGGTGTCTTAGGCAATCCAAGTACAAAATCCATGCTTATATCCTCCCAAGGTATTACCGGTACTGTCAAAGGTTTATACAATCCCACATTCTGAGTACTACTTTAGCAACTTGACAAACTCTACAACTTTGCACATATCTCTTAACATCCTTATGAATCTTGGGCCAAAAGTACTACTTACTCACCAATTCAACTGTTTTGTCAATGTCAAAATGTCCAGCTAGTCCTCCACTATGTTTCTCCTTTATTAGGTTCTCTCTCATGGAACTCTTAGGTATGCACAATTGAACTCCCCTGAATAAAATTCCCTCCTAAATGAAGTAATCCAATCATTTACTTCTATCTACCATAACTGGTTCTCTACATCCTTTCCAAGGTTCTACAAAATTTGGGTCTTCATCATACAAGGTCTTCAAATCTTCAAAACCTAATACTGTCAATCTCATCTCTATTAGAAAATTCCTTCTCCTACTCAATGCATCAACAACTTTGTTAGATTTTCCACTTCCATGCTTCAACACAAAGGTGTAACTTTGCAAGAATTCTACCCATCTCATATGTCTTTGATTCAACTTACTCTGACTGTTCAAATACTACAAAGCTTGATGATTTATATACAACACAAACTCCTTAGGCAACATGTAGTGTCTCCATTTATTCAAGGCTTGAACTATGGCATAAAATTCCTAATCATACACTAAATATCTCTTCTGGGCATCATTCAATTTCTCACTGAAATAGGCTACTGCTCTCCCTTCTTGACTCAAGACTGCTCCTATTGCTATTCCACTTGCATCACAATCCACTTGAAATACTTTATTGAAATTCGGTAAAGCTAACACAGGCTGCTCAGTCACTTTCTGCTTCAACATTTCAAAAAATTTGTTTGCTCCGGTGGTCCACTTGAATTCCTTCCGATCTCCTCTCATGGTCTCAGTCATAGGATTACAAACTGAACTAAAATTTCTGATAAACTTCTAGTAGAAACTAGCCAACCCATGAAATGATCTTACCTCCCCAATGCTTTCTAGTGTAGGCCACTCAACAATGACTTTCACTTTCTTAGGGTCCCCCTTCAAACCATCCTCATATATCACAAATCCTAAATAGACTAACTCATCCTTCATGAAAGTAGACTTCTTGATATCGATCAACAACTTCTCTTTTTTCAATCTTTGCAAAACTTGTCTTAATTGCAACAAATGTTCCTCTTTTGTCTTACTAAAAATCAGAATGTCATCCAAATACACAATAACAAACTTACCCAATAATTTCTTCAATACCTCATTCATCAGCCTCATGAAAGTACTTGGTGCATTAGTCAATCCAAAAGGCATCACCAACCATTCATACAGTCCTTCATTTGTCTTAAATGTTGTCTTCCACTCATCACCTTCTCTGATCCTTATTTGATGGTATCCACTCTTCAAATCTATCTTTGTAAAGTATTTTGCTCCACTCAAATAGTCCATTATGTCATCCATCCTAGGCAAAGGAAACCGGTATTTCACTATGATCTTTTTTATCGCTCTTGAATCGGTACACAATCTCTATGCTCCATTCTTATTAGGTGCTAATATTGTTGGTACTACACAAGGGCTCAGAGTCTCCTTGATCAAACCTTTCTTCAACAACTCCTGCACTTGTTTATTCAATTCTTCATTCTCTGTCGGTGTCAACTGGTGTGCAATTTTGTTAGGCAAACTAGCTCCAAAAACCAAGTCCATGCAATGGCTAATACTTCTTACAGATGGAAATCCATCATGTACATTATCTAAAATGATGTCCTCATATTCTGTCAGCAAATCTCTTATCTCTTCCGGGTGTTTTCCTTTCAGTTCCGGTCTCTCAGTCTTCTTAGGAATTAAGGCAAAATACACATTCTCATGCCTCAATCCATCCATGAATTTCCTTCCATCTACTAAATAGATTCTGGCATTCATATAGACTTCATTCTTCAAAGGTTATTCTAAAGGAAACATGGTTTGCTTCATCCCATTGGCCACAATAGTGTATGTATTCTTCCTTCCATCATGTATTGCCTGTTTATCAAACTGCTAAGGTCTATCCAACAAAAGATGACAAATATCCATAGGCAAAATATCACACAAGACTTCATCATGATATTTCCCTATTTTTAATTTCACTAAACATTGTTCACTTACTAACAACTTATGTTCATCCTGAATCCATGCTATCTGGTATGGTTTAGGGTGTTTCAATCTCTCCAATTTCAACTTATTCACCATCTCCTCTGAAACAATATTATCTGAACTACCGCTATCAATAACAACTTTACAACACTTACTGGATATCTTACATCTAGTCTTGAACATATTCTTCCTCTGTAGGGGCTCTTCATCTCCTCCAGTATGACACAAAGCTCTCCTCATCATTAATAGTTCTCCATCTTCCAGTTTATTGTCTGATACGGTGGGGTTTTCTTCCACCACTGCTGCTCTTCCGGTAGCCTTTATGCACGACGTCCTTCTCCTCCACACTTAAAATAGGTTCCTCTAAATGTCCTCTTGTCTTGTCTTCCAAAGTTCTCATTCCGGCAACCATCTAGTTCTCTTCTTTGGTAGAAATTTCTATCATCCTTCTGGTATGAATTACATTCTTTTCTCACTTCCTTGTCCTTGTTCTGATCTGTACTAGTTCCTCTTCCTTCGATATATCCTCTTCCTCCTTGAAATATTCCTCCGGTAAACTTTCCACCTCTACTTCTCTAGCTTTGCTCATGCCTTTTGCTCAATTTCTCTTCAACCTTTAGGGCATACTAGTAAGCTTCTTCAACACTCTCCAATTTGATCATACCGAGTTCATCCTATATATACATCCGCAATCCATTCAAATATATTGTAATTTGTTCAACTTCATCATCAACATGTTCGGATCTGATGTTCAACTTGTAAATGCTTTGGTGTACTCCTTCACACTAGATTCCTTCTGTCTCAAATTCTGCAACTTGCGGAACAAATCCACTTGAGAATTCATTGGCACAAACTTTGATTTCAAATTAGCAATCATCCTATCCCTTGTCTTAATCTTCTCTTTACCTCTTCTCTGTCTGACAACTTGCAAATGCTCCCACCAAAGAGATGCATGATCTTTCAACCGGGTACAGGCATATTTCACCTTCCTCTCTTCTTCAGTGTTTTCAAAATCAAAATACTTCTCCATTTTCAAGATCCAATCCATCAATTCATCTGAATCTGACTTCCCACAATATTCTGGTGGGGTAAAATGAGGTTTACTATTCTCCCTACTCAAAACCCTTAAAAACCTTTCTTCACCCAGATCAATCGTTAATAGGTTTACTTATTCTGCCAAGGCTTCTTCTCCTTCATCTTCACTTACATCTTCAATATGTAGGCCTCTTCTCTGGGCTATTTCCACAGCTTCTAACCGGGCTGCGATTCCTTGCAAAATCTCCATCACAACAGGGTCTGCATTCCCACGCGGTCCACCATTCCTAGTTCCTCTTCACACCATTGATTCATGCTAGTCCTTTGCAATTGAAGGTCAGATCGACAATCTACCACCCTACAATAAGAAATTCAGGACATGCAACCTCCAGAACGAAACTTCACTCTGATACCACTTGAAGCAGTCACCAGTGAGGAGGGACCTCAAAGAGACCAATTCGGACCGGTCAGCAAGAGAAAACACAACAAAAACACAAAGATATGATGGAGGCAATGCATAACAGATTGATTTATTTCATGAAATTTGATTACATCCAACTGGTAACAACCAGGTTACAACATACCGACTCACAAGCCTGGTAGAATAGGTCACAATCGAGACCTTTAATCGAAAGATCTATCTTTTATGCACAATCTAGCTAGCTGATTCTCTGATTGATTCTAATTGCTTCCATTCTAAAGAATAATTATAAATATATATATCAATCCAAAGGATCCAGTCGGCCCAAGAGGGATCGAAACCTGAAGAACAAGACCTAACGTGCAAAATAAACAAGGTTGGCCTCCGCCAAGAAATTCCTCCGAAAAATCCAAAGGATGAAACGTAAATTGTGGGAAAATGTCGGCCACATGCCAAGGAACATCAAGATCATCGCCCAAGGCTCCACAAGCTTCAGAATGGGTTCCGGTAGATCACTAGAATAGGTCTTAGGCAGCCGATAAGAAAGGAACAACCAGTAACAAGAAACTGTCATGGAAACCAGTAGCGATATCTTTCTGGAAAGTGATCCAAATGCGATGCAGTCTGAAAGCAAGAAAGATGATCAAGTCTTCAAGTAGAATCCAACTCCATAGAATCCGGTGAGACAAAACCGGGACACACAGAATGGAAAACTGAAACTACAAACAAAGAACAAAATAAAAAGGAAAATATTTTTGGTTGATGCAAGATTGCTGTGAACCGGGGATGTTCCTGCATCAATAAAGCTTTTATCCAAAGGATAAGTTCTTATGCAAGGGTTAAAAGGATAACCATGGTCAAAGCAATGAATGCTTGAATAGACCCATGGGTTAAAAAGGATGATTACATTAGAGGAAAGTCTCTAACCCAGGGTAGAAGGTGAATTAACCATTAATGGTTATGTAAGAGCCTTACATGTTTGGAAGACTTTGGAAGTTATCTTGTTGAAATAAAGCCTTTAATGCTTTATGAAGACTTTGCATATTTTTGAGAAGTGACCCCTTCTTAAGGAATGTGCAAATGTTTAGGAAGGAATGGGGCTAATTAGAATGGATTAGAATATTCTAGAAGAAGGGTTAGCGTGCAAGTGGATTTTGTAGGAGAATGCAAGTGGGAGGGATTTTTTAGGATTTTTAAATAAATATAATGTTTTTTAAATGTGTGCAACTTGCTTTTGGATAAATATTTAAATAAATATTCATTTATTTAAATGTGAGAGGGATTTAATTAAATATGAAAGGGGGGTTTAATTAAATAGTCTTAAGAGGACTCTAGAAGAAAGCCATTAAGGCTTGAAGACTTTGAGGGAAACCATTAAAGGCTTAAGAAGACTCTAGAAGGAAACCATTAAAATCTTGAAGACTTTAAAGGAAAACATTAAAGATTTCAAGTGGGTGAGGATAAATAGGATTTTAATTAAATAATTCATTTATTTAAAATAGTGGTGCAACTTGCATTTGTAGGAGAATGCAAGTGGATGGGGATTTAAATAAATATCCATTTATTCAAATGTGCGTACAACTTGATTTTTTAGGAAAATGCAAATGGGTGAAGGATAAAGGGAATTTAAATAAATATTCATATAAAATAGTGGTGCAACTTGCATTTGTAGGAGAATGCAAGTGGATGGGGATTTAAATAAATTAAATAAATATTCATTTATTTAAATGTGTGTGCAACTTGATTTTTTAGGAAAATGCAAGTGGGTGAAGGATAAAGGGAATTTAAATAAATATTTATTTATTTAAATGTGTGGGAAGGGATTAATTAAATAATTATATTTTATTTATTTACTTAATTGTCTGAATTTGGTTAAGTGAATTAAAATAGAAGAAGAGGGTTAAGGTGAATTAATTAAATATTAATTTAATTCATTGTTGATCGAGAGTTAAATAATCAAATAAATACTAAGTATTCATTTAATTAAGTGGACGGATTTGGGTGTCTACATTTGCCCCTCTTTGATATGGTGTGGTTTATCACATCATTTTGAAGAAAAACAAGTCAGCGTGGTACATGCGCCAAGTTGGCGGTTAGGTATGCCCCCTTGAGAGATTGGATGAAGTTTCAAAAATTTGGGCAATCTCTTGAATTTTTGGAATAAAATTAGGTATGGTAGAATGGAGGATTCTAGATGGAGTGATGGAGGAGAAGGGTAAGCCAGTGAGTACCTTGAGATCATGCAAGAGATACTATGTAAATGTAGTGTGGTGCTTTTGATTGATGCTATACACTTGATCAATATTGGTTGGACAGTCTTGTGCAATTCCTTGAATTGCCCCAGTTTAGTCAAAGCGTGACAGTTGATGTTAGATGGTTGCTTGAACATGATAAATTTTGAGTAAGTGAGTCAAATTGACTTGATGAGACTTAGATAATTGATGTAATTTCCCAATGAAGTCAAGGTACCTGAAGCAAAATACTCGTTGAGATTTAGACAATTGATGTAATTGTCTGTTTTGATTATGTTTGATTGGTTGATCAATTGACAATGTTTGCATTGTAGGTTGTTTGTTGCATTTGTTGGACTCAATGTACCTATTAAGACTAGGCAATTGATGTAAATGCATGTTGGTAGTCTAGGTGTTCATGAGTCGATGTACCTATGCAGACATAGTAACTTTCTTTGCTTATAGGATGACCTAGGTAACACAGGTTACACAACCCCTCCTTGTAGAGATGGATTGTGATGAATGTGGCTTGATTGGTTTGATGAGACACGATGTTGGGTATGTGATGCTAATGATCGAGATGGGGAGGGTGAAGTGGGGAAGTCAATTTTAGATAGAAGGTATGGAGAACCTAGTACTCATTCCTGTGGAAGAGGATCAAAATAGAGTTATCCATTGACATATCTATGGGGTGTATAACATTTTACTCAATCATGATTTGTAAGGATAGTCCTTCACACTTATCTTTCTCATAGAAACTCTATTCCTTGCACATGCATGCATACAAAATATTTACAATGTATGAATGAACAGATGGATGAGCGGTATGCAACGAAATGCAATATAAACATATGAGATGACATGGTGATCTATGATGTATTCAAAGTGCTTTATATCCTTATTGAGAATGGTAGTACCTATCTTGGTCGAAGTATTAGGAAATAAGGTTGAGCTCCCCACCTGTAAACAAACATCGCAGATAAGGAAAAATTCCCCTCCATTCTGGTTCATATACACACGGTCGAGGTATACACTGTAGTCAGTAAGCCATAGTGATCCATGAATTTGTATTTTTGTATAGGACCTCGTAGCTCAATGAACTTCCCATGTAGACACCATTAGTATGTGCCCAAAAACTTCATTGGAACAAATTTGTAGACAAAAAACAAATTAAAGATATTAGGAACCATACAGAGCACTCTAATCACTTGTGGATATCCCAGATTAGCATAGGAACCTAATATATAAAGCAATAATCCGACCAAGTGCCCATCAGCCAAAGAAAATCTTCTTGTCAAAGATATATGTCACCATGTCTTGTTTTTAAAGGAAGGATACATCCTTGTTAAGATGGTATTGGGTTTGTGTTGGACAGATGTTTGTTTGTTTTTTGATTTGATAGTTGGTCATCTTGTAGGTAGCTCAAATGTTGTTTTGCGTCTGGCTCGATGTTTGTGTACAATGAACAAGTTTATTGCGATGTTTTTGATTGATTTTGTTGTTTTTCCAATGTTTTTGGGTTTTTGAATTGCTTTGAATGTTTTTGCTTTATTTCTAGACATTGCTCGAATGCTTTTGGTTATTTTGAGATTTTACAAATGATTTTGGTCTTATTTCAGGACATGTCGGTGTATCACCGGTATTTTTAGAATCCACTCCCATCATGATATAAGTAACAAGTTTTTGCTAGTTAGGTGTTAGTGTGAAAGCAGGATGCAGGATATATGAGGCAATAACCCTTATTTTAGATCAATAACAAGCCATAGTAGATCTTTGATGTATGAGCGGATGACATGAATGTGATCACAACAAGTCTGAAAGATAATGGAGCTACAACCTTTACAAATGGTGCTTGTTTGCGAGGTTTTCACCATCGTACTTATCCAAGGCGCCACCAAAGTGGTTTTCACCATTTGGATGAATGATTTTTCTTTACCGTTTTCTTTATTTTTTCATTTTTTTATACTTTGTTCAAGACTTTTTCTGAATGTTTTTGGTATTTTTTGATATTTTATGAGCCTAATGCTCTACACAACTTATGTATAGAAACTTTTGAGATATATGATGTTGATTGAATTTGCCAATGGTTCTCCTTTTGAAGTTGCTAACTGATATGCCCCAGACCCAAAGATTGCAGTGATGACATATAGACCTAGCCAATTGGATTCAAATTTGCCCTGGTGTTCTTTGTTTGGTTGATTGCGAGGATTCTCTTTAAGAAAAAGATCTACCTCAAATGTGCGAGGTTTGACCCTATGATTGTTGCTTTTTCTCATGCACTGCTGATATGCTTTTAGGTGATTGTAGGCAACTTGTCGCTTCTCATCAAGTAGTTCTAGATCTTGAAGACGTAAGACCTGATACTCTTCATCAGTAATCAAATTACGTAAGGAAACATGTAGGGATGGTAATTCTACCTCAATAGGAAATATAACCTCTACCCCATATACAAGTGAATATGGGGTTGTGCTTGTAGGGGTTCGAATGCTAGTTCGATATGCCCATAGTGCTAGATTCAGACGAAGATGCTAATCATGATCGACATCATTGACTATCTTCTTGAGAATCCTCAATATGTTTTTGTTTGAGGTTTCTACTTGACCATTGCCTTGTGGGAAATATGGGGTGGAGAAACGGTGTTGGCTATGAAACTTCTCATAGAGTTCATGAACATCTTGATTTTTGAAAGGAAGCCCGTTATCTATAATGATGGACATGGGTAAACCATACCGACATATGATGTAATTGAGGATGAACGAGGTGATCTTCTTGCTGGTTACTTGGGTAAGTGGAACAACTTCGATCCAATAGGTGAAGTATTCTGTGGCGGTAATGATGAAGTTGTGACTGTTGGATGAAGATGGACAAATTTTATCCATAAGGTCAAGTCCCCACTGACAAAAGGGCCATGGTGTTGCAATGGGTTGCAATTCTTATGCTGGTGCATGTATGAGATCTTTATGAACTTGGCACTTTTTCACTTTCTGACAAAGTAGTATGAGTCTTTCTCCATGGAAGGCCAATAGTATCCTGTTCGCATGATCTTTTTAGCCAAGGAAGGGCCACTTGAGTGGGCCCCACAAATTCCTTCATGTACTTCCTCTAAAGCTATAGTTACCTCGCCTTGATCTAGACATAGGAGGAGAGTATCATTGAGATCTCGTCGGTATAGGGTTTCAACAATGATGGTGTATTGAGTGGATTGGCATATGAAGGTTTTGTGTTGGTTGTTTGATTGGTTAAGTGGAAGGATTTGATCGCGCAGGTAAGCGTAAAACTCACCATACCATGGGAAATCGAGACCAATGAATCGACATACCATCTCGAATTATAAGATATCATAAGCGGGGATCCAAAGCTGTTCAACTAAGAACTCATAGCGTGTTGAATTTTGTGGAAGATCGAGGAGAGAGGCTATTATAACCATTGCATCTACAACTCTATTATGATCCTGAGGAATCTACTCAAAGTGATAGCTGTGAATAATTCTTTGAAGCTATCAACCATTTTCTTGTAATGCATGAGCTTATCATTCTTAGTTTGGTATTCATCAATGACTTGTCGAATAACCAATTGCAAATCGCCATAGACATGTAGCTCCTTTAAGTTCCATTGTATGGCCATTCTTAGTCCCGTGATCAAGGCTTCATACTTTTCTATGTTATTTGTGCGTGGGAATGTGAGCCTATATAATTTTGGAATGCTATCACCTTGAGGTGTGATAAAAAGAATGCCAACTCCTAAGCCATGTCTTGTATAAGACCCATCAAAATATAACTTCCATCGTTGTGATGGTATAACTATGAATATTTCCTCATTTGGAAATTTGAAATGAGTGGATGGTCTCCTATGAGTGGTGCTTTGGTCAATTGATCTGCAATGACTTGCCCTTTGATTGCTTTTCAATCCACATACTCTATGTCAAATTCGTTGAGGAGCATAACCCACTTTGCCAAACGACCTGTTAGCACTGCTTTACTGAGTAGCTACTTGAGTGGATCAATTTTGACAATGAGTTGTATCTTGTGTGTCAACATGTAGTGTCTTAGTTTAGTGGTTACTAAAATTACTGTCGGACAGGCTCATTCAGTAGGGGTATAATTGAGTTTATACCCTACCAGTGTTCTAGAAATGTAGTATACTGCACATTCTTTGCCTTCTACATTATGTTGTTTGAGTAAGACTCCTAAGGCCGTAGCCGTAGCTGATATGTATAAAAATAATGACCTATCTGGAGATGGTCGTGTCAGTAATGGCGACGTCATTAGGTAGTCCTTTAACTATTGGAATGCTTGCTAAAAATTCTCTTCCCATTTGAAATAAACATTCTTATGAAGCAGATCTATGAAGGGATGACATTTATCAGCCAATTGTGTGATGAAGCGATGGATTGACTATAGCCTTCCTTGTAATGTCATCAACTAACTAATGTTCCTAGGAGGTGGCATTTCCATGATCGCTTTTACTTTTGTGAGATCAACCTCAATTCCTTTATTTGAGATAATGTATCCTAGGAGCTTCCCGGAGGTTACTCCAAAGACACTTCTTTGGATTTAGGCATAAATTATATTTCTCTAGTCCGTTGAAAATTTTGTCCAGTACAACGAGGTGACCCTCTCTTGTTAATGATTTAGTTAGTAAATCATCAACATAGTCTTCCATTAGTGTATGCATCATGTCATGGAAGATGGTAGTCATTGCCCTTTGATATATGGCACCTGCATTCTTGAGACCGAATGACATTAAATTCCAACAGTATGTACCCCATGGGAATGTAAAAGTTGTTTTGTGTTGATCCTCTGGAGCAATCTTTATCTGGTTGTATCCTAAAAATCCATCCATGAGTGATAGCATTGCATATCCAGTTGTGAGGTCCACAATCATATCAATGTTTGAAAGAGGGAAGTCATCTTTAGGACATGCTTTGTTAAGATCTCTAAAATCCGTACAGACACAGATGCCCCCAGTTGGTTTTTCCATTGGTACAAGGTTGGAGATCCATTCTTCATAATCAATGGATCTTATGAAACCAACATCTAATATCTTTTTGAGTTCTGCTTTTACTAATAGTGTGATCTGAGGATGCATCTTTTTGAGATTTTGTTTTATTGGTTTGGCTCCTTCTGCTACTGTCAAGTGACACATTACTAGTTTTGGATCAAGGCCTAACATGTCTGCATAGGACCATGCAAAATTGATTTGTCTCTTTTGAAAGAACTCTATAAAATCAGGATCTTCTACTGGAGTCAGTGATTCAGCTAGACGTAGTATGTTTGGATTTTTTGGTGCCCCCGATTAACTTCCTTTGTTTCTTCAATGAGAATAGACGATCTCTCCTTATTAGTGCTAAATGGGAGAATGTCAAACCATCCATCCTTTGATGCCTCAGAGAGGTTTTTACCTTTGGATACATCCTTTGTTTTTACTCTTTTGGTCTTCACAAGTGCCACAGTGTGGTTTTCACTTGAGGATCCTATATTGACTATAATATTTTTGCAACTAAAAGGTTTGAAATTCTCTCCAAAGTAAGTCATGCTGTTAAGTTAAATAACATTGCCAACTTTGTGATCCCTGCTTGGTATGTCATCCCATAATTCAAGAAATTTTATGATCACATCATTGTTTTGGAAGGTGTCAAGGTATGGGGGATGTTGCTGGTCCCATTAAATGAGTTCAGGATGAATAATTGACATTGCTTCATCGATCAGGTTAAGTTCATATGATGCGTCAGTTAGGGTAAGTATGGAGGAATCAAGGTCCTCTTTGTAATCAAACTCTGGAGGTGACCTATCTGTTTATGAAGTATCTTCAGGATTATAATCCCAAAAGGTTTTAATCCATGCCTCTCCTTCAACGCTTTTATCTACAAGAGGACCAAGATAATCTTCTTTAGATTCATGTGAAGTCAAAGAACCCCATTTGTACTCATGTGAATCCATCTCAGAATCACTTGGTAGAACTCTGTCACTGTATGTTATAGGTATGTCGGCTGATGTGAAAGGTTTGTCGATAGCTATTGCAGGGGTTGTCGATTTCGCTTGGGTGTCTGAAGTGGACAAGAGTTTTATCCTGGGAGTGACTGTTTGGCGGGCAACATAACTCTGTCACTTACTTGTTGTATGTAAAGACTGTAATTGAGAAGTGCTTTTGTGACTGAAATTTTCTGATCTTGTAGGTTGATTTTCAATGGACATAGTCCTACTTCTGGAAGGGGTGATATTAGAAGTGGTATTCTTTTGTTTTCTTGGAATCTTGAGCTTAGGAGAGCCTCCGGAACCAGGGTTGAATTTGAGTCCAGTTGTACCCTGTGGTTGTAACAATGATTGCAATGGCTCTTGTACACCTTGTTTGTGGGATCCCAATGGAATATGGCCATCATAGCACATATTTTTCATTAGGGTAAAACCTTTACCATACCTCTCTGTAGGGATTTTGACCTGTTGTCCAGCTTTATCGAAAGGCTCTCTATAGAGACATCCTGTCATGTCTTCATCAATAGTTTCTTGTTCCTGTGATTTGCCTAGGATGAATCCATCAAGTGTAGTAGTGTTGGTTGCAACAAGTAGCTTGAGTGAGATTTGTGGTTTGCCATGAGTCCTAAGTGAGAGGGGTAGTTGGCCAACACATAAAAGTTGACTAATATTATACTCTCTTGTGCCTTCATCCTTTACTTTCATTTTCGACTTTTCTTGTTTGGGTGTAGGGATCGATGGACTGGTGAGATTTCTTGGGTGGATGTAATATGATGAGGTGATGGATTCTCTATTGATAGGGAATGCGATATCAGGTTGATTCTTTATATTGTTGCAAAAGGCGAATGACTTGACATCATCGAGGATAGTAATCTCTACCCCGTTATGTGGAAACTTGATGCATTGATGGTAAGTGGATGGTATTGCTTGCATGGAATGAATTCATGGTCTACCTAATAGGAGGTTGTATGGAATAGGGAGGTCAAGGACTTGGCAAACAAAATTCTTTTCCATGGGTCCTACCTTGACTCGTAGAGTAACACACCCTTTTGAGGAGCATTCTGCATCATCATAGGCATTGATGGTGATCCAATTTCTGGCATCTACTGCATCCTCTTCATATCCCAATGCCGTGATTAACAGTAAGGTACAAGTATTAAGGCCAACTCCATTGTCAATCAATACTCGCTTGATTCTATGTTTATCGAGGAATCCCTCAATGTGGAGAGGGGGATTATGTGGTTGTTGAAAGGATGTGTCGTCATTGTTGGCAAAAGTGAGACATGGTGATGACTTGAGACTACCAACCATGGCTTGAAATTAATTTGTATTAAGGTTGGATGGAACTAACGCTTCTTGGAGAGCTTGGTGTAAGATGGTTTTATGTGAGGGTGATAAGTGCAAAAGCTCTAGTATGGAGATAAGTGTTGGCGTCTTATCTAATTGATCCACATGGTTATAATGTTTGGGCATGTATGCCACTCTTGATGGTGCTCCTTGTATAGTAATCTTGCTATGATGAGTAACATCGTTGCATGCGAGATCTTTACCTTTGATTGTAATGGTTGCAACTTGTTCATTGGCATCATAAAGGTGGTTGACAATATAAGTATATGGTGCGTGGGTATAATTTTCCATGTTATCTTGGTTCTTACCTTGATGGGAGGGACCTCCTTTCTCATATTATGGGAATTTATTTTTGAACATGGTATGATCCGTATTGGAATTTTTTGCATTGTGACCATCTACTTCTATGTCGCCTTGATCAACGAGGTCTTGAACGATATCTTTTAACCGATGATAGATATTTGTTTTTTGTCCTTTTCCTTTATGAAATTCACAATACTCATTATCTCTCCACCATGAAGGTTTAATATTTGGTTCATAGTTTGAAATTTTAGGCAATGTGATAAGATCATAAGAGATTAGTTGTCGTAAGATCTTTTCAAGAGATTCTTGCAAGGGTGTATATGTGCGATTGGGTTTGTAGGTAGGGTACTTGTTTTTAGATTCCTCTTGTTGTGTGTTTGGAGTTTGATTTCACTGATTGTTTGGGGGATTGCCTTGATTGTGTTGGAATCCAAGAACACTAAGAGGGGGGGTGAATCAATGTTCTACCGGTAAACAAATTTATGAACTTATTGCATATGAACCGGTTAACAGTAAATAAAATTAAAGTGCATAAACCAAATAACACATAAAGAAGCAAAACCATAACACCAATATTTATACGTGGAAAACCCTGCAAAGGGAAAAACCACGATGGGGTTGATACCCACAATATCTATATACTTGATCAAGGTATACAAATATTATATGGAGGGGATTTCACATGAAATTAGGCCAATTGCCTAGAGCTCACTGCTCAAATAGAAGTCTCATTTACTTACACAACAATATAAAATGATTACAAACAAAAATGAACTTATTGATTGCATTTGACCATGCTAGATAAGTTCCATTTTATGCTCTATCAACCTCCTCAGTGAACCAGTTTACTGATACTCTGTTCTGCCATGTTCTGTTACCGGTTGGAACAACGCACGTGAAACTGTGCACAAAATATTTTAATCACTGATCAAATTACATACCATCAATTTCTGATTCATTCGCATCTAAAATCGCATCCCAATTCACATCCAATCCATTGCTAAGTGATCTCCCTTAAATACCATTTAACTATTCACCATGTTGGCCTCAATGGAGAAAATAAACCTATCAACTGCCGGATCACAAGGTATATCATCCACGCTACCAAAAATTCCTTTAAAGAAATTATCAAGGTCACAAGATATCTTAGTCGGGTCCTATACTTAACTGGGTTCCAAATATACGTTACCGCTATCAAGACTAACCAGTTATTAAGAATAAAACAAAATGTATATACCGGTTGTGTGTAGTGTATACTGGTTGACCCAATCAAAGAAAAATTATAAGACAATGAATCTCGATGAGAATTATCAGCACCTGGAGATGAGTTGCCATCAATGACAACCCTAAATGCAATTCAACTTATTGGATGAGTGTCAATTGCCAACAATCTCCCCCTTTGGCATTGATGACAACACTCATGTGAAAAATGATACCATCTCTAAATCCGCTCCCCCTGATCTGTACATCCATGCAGCTATATACATCAAGTGAAGTGTACTCCCCCCGTGACATCAATGACAAAGTGGGTGTCCACAACAAATGTTGTACAGTCATATACATACTGGTTCCTGTACATGTTTAAAATATCAACATAAAAAGTTCAAAATTGAAAAATATGTATCCCGACCTTGCTTAAGAGAATCAAGAATGGAGGTGAATCCATTCAAGAGACTGGCATAATATTCAATTGCCTCAGATTCTGTGGGATCGTCCTTTTGCATGTTTGTTATACACTCTGTCTTGTGAAATAACAAATTAACAAATTTTTTGAGCTTTATTGCTCTCTTTATTATACTACCCCTTTCCTTCTCTAATCTCAAAATTTGATCCATAACCGCCAAAATTGGACCATCAAGAGAACTAGTTAAATTTACTACGGGGTTATAAGAATTAGAAATCTGAATCAAGTTATCTTTACAATCCAAAATTTGCTTGTCTATGGAAGCTATAAGCTTTAAAAAATCTAGTCAAGTCTTATAAACCTTTCCACCTTTTGTCAATGTTGCATCAATAGATTGTAAACATGTTTGAAGCTTAGCCTTCCCAGATGCAATCATCTACATAAATGTCTGCTTCCAGGCCTCAACAAATTCATTCTTAGCCTCATTTATTGAAATCTTAAGCAAATAATCATAATTCTTAGGAATGAAATTAATGATCTCCTATAATTTACCGGATGAGCTTGCACTCTCTTGTGTCTGGAAATTAGGTACTAACGGGTTCAAGACTTTAAAAGTGTTCTTAATTAATTCTCTATCTTGTGATTCTTCTTGGGCCAATTCCTGATTAGCTTGAGCCTAGAGTACTGCAACAACCAAAATTTTCTTTGTCGGAGACAACATGTGATAAGGCTCGTCAAAATTGATAAAAAATTGTGGTATAATTCCTTTGGCTATGAATGATGTGTCAATTGCCAAGCCAAAAGAGAAGTCTGTGACAGTTTCTTTGCCTTTGTCTACCGGAGATTTTATTTGATGTATCCTTTATTTCCTATGCACTGGTGTCTTATTCTGTTCTGGTGCTTCCTCAACAACTTTATTATCAGTATCCTTTTCTTTTTCAATATTAGCCTTTGTGTCCTGTACATTATCTACCAGAGTATCCTTTGTTTCAAAATTTGACTCACTGGCTGGTTCAGTAGTAACCAGTGGAGTGCTAATTGGTGGATTAATATTTACATTTTGTTCATACGTTTTCATTGGTTCCTTGTCCCCTAGTAATTGTATATTTTGTGATTGAACAAAAATGGGGCTCAACTCATATCCTACACTTAAAAGAATTCTGACCCAAATATCAATTGTCTCTTTTAGGATTTCCGCAAATTTTTCTAACATCATGTTATTTATCTAGTGTTTAGGATTGAATTTTGTAGAACCTGTTTTATTGATTAAATCTGCTATCTCTGGTGAGGTTATTGATGGAAAAAGATTGACTAATTCTGTCTTTTTCATTTGTTGGTCCAGAGTTTGAGCATGTAATTTTCTGACCTCTAATTTATCATACAATTCCTTAGGCAAAATTTTCTCTAACTCAATCAATGTCCTACTGAAAGAATCAAAGTATAGAACAATAGCTTCCTCTAACTGCTTCTTATCTTTATCATCAAAATCATCAAAGAATGTAGAAATATTAACCAGATTACCGTCATTAATAATTTGATCAATGATATGTTGAGTATTTGGTTTCTTCTTACCGGTTCTCCTTTTTGCTTCCGGTTTAGACTACTCATTAGACTTTGGCTTCTGTTTATGTACAATGGTGATTTTGGGTGTTTTTCAGGGAGGCTCCTTAGCCGGTTCCTTCTTCTACTCTTCCTTATTCTCCCTCACAACCCTTCCAAAAATACATTTCTTCTTTGGAGCTTGCTTGATTTCTTCATTTGATTCGGTCTCCTATGAAGAAACAGTCATATACGACCTAGTCACTTTTTGTTTTCTTTTCATTGATTTTTTTGGCTTAGGACTGGCAGGCTCACCAGATGGTGCTTCCGGTTGTTTGGATGATTTTGTAGAAACCGGGACCACGTTGGGAGTGGCTTGAGCTACCTTTCTTGCTTCTCTTTCTTCCTTTCTCTCCTGCTTCATCTCTTTCTTTCTTTGGGCTTTAAGAATTTTGACCTTTTGTTCAACTTTAGCCTTGTCATGACCCTCACTTATTAAAGTTTCAGCTACAACCTTGGTCATTTTTCTTCTTATTACCAATGCAACTTGTTTCTGGTGAACTTTTAATCCCTTTTCCTAGGTTGTGTCAAATTTTTCTTCTTTTTCATCAATTGGAGCTTATAGTAAGTGTTGTGCCTAAGCATCCTATATGGCCTCATCCACTTCATATCCCATCGACATAATCCAGACTATTCTAGGCTGGAATGCCTCCATCATACACTCATCTTTATTTACCATAAAACAAATAGTGTCTTTATATTTTTCTACAATTGATTTAGGAATCCTAGCCCTATTTTTTATTTCTTCCTGAAAAGTTTTTAAAAATGCCCATAAGTTGGCCTTTTGTTGTTTATCTCCTTGACTATCCAAAATTTGTGCTATCTAAGTTGCTACCGGTCTATCAAAATCCCAATGTATTTTACCATAACCGGGAACTGTATTAAAAAAGTAGAATGCCAAACATATAATAAAAGATCCAAATCGGAAAGTATTTTTCTTATCTTGTTTTATTTTCTAAAGGTTTGTCATTAACTCCTTTAGCATCACACTGCATAGGTCATAGTGTGCATCCTCCTTCACCATTTGATGAGCAATAAGAATGTTATTACCGGAGACAATGTTTAGCTGGTTTGACTGGTAAACTTTGTATCCGATTACCATTGCTGGAAATTTGACATCAATATCCTTTATATCATCAACTCTCATCGATCGACCATCGAAGGTGGCGCCGGTGAGTTTGCAGAGTTCGATGTTGGAGAGTTTTGACCTAGGGCTGGGCAAACCTCCGACCTTATGTAGGCATGTGATATTTTTTATGACCTCCTCGGTGATTTTGTAGGGCGGGTCTAACCAAATAAATTCTCCATGAATACGACTGAGTATATATCAGACCCATTTAACTTTGTCAAATGTCAGAAAATCCATAAATTGGGTAAAACCCTTCCTCTGCAAATGGGCAAATTCTGGCTTCAATTGATTATTGGTGATAAGATTTTCAGTGAACACGTAGGACAACTCGTAGTTCCCAAGCTCCTCAATGTCATAATGGATGTATACCCTAATTTCTTTGGTATGAAGAGCACCGTGGCAGACACTTGAAAATTCTCCCAACGGATCATCCAAAAGAGACTTGAAAGGATACTTCTTGAATTCAGGACAGGGGCAGTTCTTGATTTCCACCACCAAAGGAGTATCAACACTTGATGAAGAAGCCATGATTACCAAAGGAGTATCGAATGTGGATAGTATAACTAGGGTTTCTGCAAATGGTAAATACCTCAAGATTTTATTGGATGATGAATCGCCTTCAAGTGTAGATGCTTGCATAATTCTCCTTTGGACTCTTGAAATGCTCTGGAAATCACTCTTCAGAATGCTCGATCAATGTGTGAGGAAATGACTTAACTTTTTGTATTTTGTCACCATTAACCCTAATTTTTCACTGTCATAAATGCTACAGCAAAAACTGATTAGATCACATAATCTGCATATAAGTTCTGGTAAACACTTGAAATCGCTCGAGTAACCATCTGCAATCAGAATTATCTGACTATGGATCTAATCAAAGGTATTTGCATGATCTTCAATGATTTGCCTACCCCTAAGGCAAAGTGCCTTAGTTATCGGTTGTAGTTCTTGCTTCTGATGTAGGACCTGATTGCTATACCAGTTGTTTTGATGGTTTTGTGTTTGATCTCCTAACCCATCTTTTCTCATGTCATTTTTTGATATCTTTAGTCTTGGCCTTTCCCTTCTCATTTGCATTTTCATTAGCTACCGGTGGGTTCTTACTCCTACAATATTTAGCAATATATCCAATCTTGTTGAATGCATAATAGATAATATTGTTCTTCTGAATTGCTTCGTTATACCCTTGATTTCCTTGATTTCCCTTTGATTTGAATTGGTTAGACATATGTCCAAATCTACTACATGCATGGCATCTGATATTTCCAAGACCGATGAATGATGGATTGTTCTGATTATTTCTATTTCTGCACTAACTTTCTATATGATCATATTTATTGGAAACAAAGCATGCACCATTGAATTTGTGAACATTAGGCTATCTTACCGGTGATTTTTGGTTCCGATTGTTGGCATGATTATGCTTCCAACTGGATGATTAATCTTGTTGAGCTATACTAGAGCTTTCTCCTTGTTCATAACTAAGACCTCTCTTGTCATTAGCATCTCTCTGACTCTTCAACAATTCATCAAGTTTTGCAGAGCTGGATTTGAATTTGTCCTTGTACTCATTTGCAGTGATGAAATCATCTCTCATGATTATAATCTGTCTCTCAAGTTCCTGTTCATTATTCCAGGACTGGATCAACTCAAGTTTCAACATGTCAATCTCATGTGTTAGTCTATTGCATTTATTAGATCTTTCCTTCAATGATTGAGCCAGGTTTTCTTCATTCTTCTTTCTGTCCTCAATATCCTTGCACATTCTCATGGTTAGGGCTTGCATCTCATTCTTCAAGATAGTGTTCCCCTGAGTGAGTTTCTGACATAGATTTTTCAAGGCATCTTCTTCATCACTACTCTGATTTTGCAGTTGATCACAAAGTTCCTTCCTCTTGGCTTGAACAACTGAAATCTTTCATTGCAATGAAATGATGTGTTCTCTGGGTTGCATTAGTTCATTCTTTTGTTTACTGTTTTCCATCTTTTCATTATCAAGATCCTTAAGAGCAAGTTGAAGCTGTTGCTGCAAACTAGTATCCATAGATTCCAAGTTCCAGATCTTCCTCAAGTGGTTAAACTTCTTTTGAGGAACTAAGCTCTTATACTAATTGTTGGAATCCAAGAACACTAAGAGGGGGGGGGGGGGGGTGAATCAATGTTCTACCAGTAAACAAATTTCTGAAACCAAATAAAATTAAAGTGCATTAACCAAATAACACATAAAGAAGCAACACCATAACACCAATATTTATATGTGGAAAACCTTGCAAAGGGAAAAACCACGGTGGGGTTGATACCCACAATATCTATATACTTGATCAAGGTATATAAATATTACATGGAGGGGATTGTACATGCAATCAGGCCAACCGCCTAGAGCTCACTGCTCAAACAGAAGTCTCACTAACTTACACAATAATATACAATGATTACAAGCAAAAATGAACTTATTGATTACATCTGACCATGCTGGATAAGTTCCAGTTTATGCTCTATTAACCTCCTCAGTGAACTAGTTTACTGCTACTCTATTCTGTCCTGTTCTATTATCGGTTGGAACAACGCACGTGAAACTGCGCACAAAAGCTTTTACTCACTGATCAAATCAAATACCATCAATTTTTGATTCATTCACATCTAAAATCACATCTCAATTTGCATCTAATCCATCGCTAAGAGATCTCCCATTAATACCCTTTAACTGCTCACCATGTTAGCCTCAATGAAGAAAATAATCTTGTCGGCTGTCGGATCACAAGGTATATCATTCATAATCCCGATGACCATGTTAGCCTACATACACTACCAAAAATTTGTTTAAAGAAATTATTGGGGTCACACGATATCTTAGCCGGGTCCTATACTTAATCAAGTTCCAAATATACGTTACCGGTATCAAGACTAACCAGTTATTAAGGATAAAGAAAAATGTATATACTGGTTGACCCAATAAAAGTAAAATGATAAGACAATGAATCCTGATGAGAATTATCAGCACTTGGAGATGAGTTGCCGTCAATGACAACCCTAAATGCAATTCACCTTACTAGATGAGTGTCAATTGCCAACAAATTGGTAGTGGGGTTATTGTGATTATCTGTTTTCCTTGCAATTTTGATTATGGGTTGGGCGATTTTGATAGTTCGTGCATCCACAACACCATCATTAACAAATTTTTTGTTCTTGGCCCAAAAGTTTGGTTTGTCACTATTGTAGGATAGTCGTGGACCCTCCTTGTTGTCATTGTATATCTTGACAATTTCCTTTTTGATAAGGGCTTTCTCGATTTTAAGTGCTTGGGCTATCACATCTTTGAAAGTGTCTGAACATTTTATGTCTAAGTAGAATTCCATTTCCTTATTTAAGTTTGAAATAAAAATTTCAACTAATTGTTCTTCAGGAATGGGGAAGGAACATCTACTATAAAGATGTCTCCATATTTGTAAGAATGTTGAGAATAGCTCACCATTTTTTTATTTTGTATTGTATAGATCAGCCATGGAGACATCCTGTTCTATGTTATGCACATGATGAGTGATAAATTTTTGTATCAAGTCCTCAAAGGTCTTGATCCCACCGGTTAGGCATGAGAACCATTGCATGGTTGAGCCTCCCAAACTTTGGAGAAAAAGGCGCATTAAATATGTGTCCTCATAAGTGACCTCTAAGAAAGTAGAGTAAAATTCTCGCACATGATCTCTAGGGTATCCTTTTCCTTTGTATTATCCAACTTTGGGGTTTCAAAGTTGTGTGGGAAAGGAGGCATGCATATGTTTCTATCAAATGGATATGGATAGATATCTTCGACATAATATTTATTTTGTGACCTTCCTGAGTGTACTTGTTGAGCGAGGTCTTGCATCTGTTGTCTCAATACATTCTGATGCCCTACAAAATGGACAAGTTTAGTCTAAGATAAACCACACACAAGACAAGAAACTGTTAGTGTTAGTCAATCAAAAACTAATCTAAACAGGCATATCAAGAGAGACACTAAAATCATGCTAATATCTCTAACTAATGAAACAAAGATAATGAGGCATCTCCAAATGCCTCTTAGCATGTTCTTAGCTCCTTCTCCCTTGTTCCTCTCCTCTCCAAGTTCCAAAATAGTGTAGCTCTCAGCAGCCTTTTGCACTATGGATGCTTATGGAGGATTGAGATTGAAATATTGCTCTAAATGTAAATAAAGAAGCTAATATTAAGCTATTGACGCTAAAAATGATTGATTTTATCCAAAATGACAAGATATTAGTTAATTATGCTAAAATGCTCTCTTAAAATGCCTATAGGTTAAATGCATACAAGTTTTCAGGATCTGGATTATGAAGAAATGGGCTCTATTTATAGGAAAAATGGAGCAATGGATGGTTGAGATTGAGCAATCTCAACAAGGGTCAGGATTGAATGATTTTAAATCCATGTGAGGGCTTTCAACCCAATCCCAGGATGACAAGTGTTAATGTGAGATAGGTTGAGAGGAGAGGGAATAAGCATTAAATGCTTGATATGACCTTGGGAGTTAAAGTCAAGGTTGGTTGAATGAATAAACTCTTTATTCAAAGAATAAAGCTTTTATCCAATGAATAAATTCTTGTGCAAATGTGAAATGGATGAATATGGTCAAAACAATAAATGTTTGGGGGGACAAGTTTGAAATAACCATAAATGGTTATGTAAGAGCCATAAATGGTTATGTAAGAGCTATTAGTGGTCTTGGAAGACTTTGGGGGTTAATTTGTTGAACACACAAAGCATTAAATGCTTTTCAAAGACTTTGGAGTCTTTGAGAAGTGACTCCATTTTGCTTAGGAATGTGACAATAATTAGGGGATGGATTAGGCTAATTAGGAAGGGGTTAGAAGAATCTAGAAGGGGATTAGATTTTGCAAGTGGATTTGGTGGGTGAGGGAAAATAGGATTTTATTTAAAATAAAAATTCATTTATTTCAATAAATGTGGGCAAGTTGCATTTGTAGGAAAATGCAAGTGGGGGGGGATAATGTTTTAAATAAATATTTTATTTAATTTATTTAAAAGAGGAAAAGGGGATTTTATTTATTTAATTGATTTGTATTTGGTTTAATGAATTAATTAAAATAAATTGAATAATTTATTTAATTAATAGAAGAATGTTTTGGGAATAAATTAATTAAATATTAATTTAATTAACTGATGGCTAGTGGATTTTTAATCAAATAAATACGAAATATTCATTCGATTAAAATGGATAGATTTATGTGACTACACATTCATTTTGGTAGGATGAGGCGGGATGTTTCCTTGTTGATAGTTATCATCATAGTTGTAGGTATTCCTTGCCCTCCTGTCGTCTTGATTTTGTTCTTATCGATGGCTATGATGGGCTTGTTCTGGTACATCCCTCAGTTTCAATACGTCAAAGTCCGCGGGAATTTTGGCTCCTTCTTGAGCAAGTTTTAGAAAATGGGCATCAACATTTCCCTTGAGAATTTCCTCAAAAAGTCTGTTAAATCTAGGATTATGAGTTGCTTCTTCTATTTGTGCTTGTGAAGGAGTGTTTGAGCCTTCTCTTTTGGAAAAGGGGTTAACGACCTCTTCCACTTCTTCCCATATTTCATTTTGAGTTTGTCTCTGACTCTGAGACCTAGTCCTAGCCATGTTGTGAAGCACATAGTTGTGGGTGAAAAAGTGTGTGTTTGATCTTCTTTGATAGTTTCAAGAGTTTATCATGATGAAGATGAGTTGAAATGTGTATGGATGAGTGATCTCCTTTTATCGAAGGTTGGATATCAAAAAAGTTCTTTTGGATATTGCTTCTTTGGTTTCAAATAATTGTGAGATGAGGTGTAGCAAGGTTTTGTGTTTTACAAAGCATAAGCTACCTAGCTGTGTGAGGATGCACTTAAAAGCTAGTTTTAACCTATCTAAATGCTTAGTAATGTCTTTGTAGGATGATATATCCTAGATGTAGAGACACACTAGAGAGTTTTGGTTTGTTTATGTTTTTAGCAATATATGAAAGAACTAAGGACAAAACTTTGTTTTGAGAGTTGAATGGAATTTTGATTTTATGGAATGAGTGAAAACCTTGGAATTTCTATGAGGTGACTATGAATTTTGATGATTGATATTAAAATGATAAAGATGAATTGGGGAAGATGTATGTGGCAATATGAAATATGAGAAGATAATAAAGTAGATGTGAGGTTGGAAAGGAAATATGATTTTGAAAGGATTTAAATTTGATGAGTGAAGATGAAATATGGAAAGGATTTATGAATTTAGAAAATGACATTATGAAAGATGAGTGAATTTGAAGATAACTTGAAAAGATAAAATATGGAGGTTTAAAAATGACTTATGAAATATGTGTGAGTATGATTTGAAAATGTAGTATGGTTTGAAAAAAATGGAGAAGGATGAAAGATATGTGAATGAGAAGTATGTTTTGGAAATGATGTGTGAATAGGAAATATGATTTGAAAATGAAGAGTGAAGATGTGGAAATGATTTATGAGAAAGTGGAAAAAATGGAGGAATTTAAGAGATGACTTTATAAATTTGATGAAGTATGGGAGATGTGGGAATTTGAGGTGTGATTTGAGAATGATTTATGGAAGATGGAAGATGTTTGAAAATGATTGGAATATGATTTATGAAAGATAGAAAATGTTTGATTTTGGAAATGATTTGGAAATGATTTGGAAATGATTGAAAATGGATGATTGAAAATGTGGAATATAGTAGACTTTTGGAAATGTTTTGAGTTTGATTTATGAAAAGATGGAAAATGTTTGATTTTGGAAATGATTATGGAAGATGTGTGAATTTGATGTTGAAATATGGGAAATATGTGATCTTTGGGAAATGAGGTAAGTTTTAAAAAATGTGTGATGTGGAAAATGATTATATAGATAAGTGTGGATTTTGATTAAGATATGGAAGATGTGTGAATTTTAGAGATGTGAATTGGAAATATAAAATAATGTTTTGGAAATGTGTGAAAGATGAAAACTTTGGAAATGAAATTTGTAATTGACGAGTCAAGATGAAATATAGAAGACTTTATGAAAGATGGAAGATTAGTAAATGTAAGAACATGAAATATGGGAGAGGTGTAACCTTGGAATCTCTAATAAGTGATTGTGGGTTGTGGAATGCATGATGGATGAATATGTTGACTGTGATCATGACGGTATGACAAAACTCTTCTTTGAAAGAAAGCTTAGGATGCAAGTGGTTCTAATTCAAAGTCATCCGTGATATTGATGGATGGAACAAGAAACTACTTCTCTTTTGGATGTTCTTTGCACTTTGCTTCTTTTTGGTTTTTCGATAAATTAACTTTTTGGTGTATTTGAGATATTTCCAAACACAAAGCATTGATGGATTTTTCAAGAATTTTGCTTTTGGGATGTAACTTGTTTCAAATGGTAGATGATTTCTTTGACAAGAAGACATGACAAGCACATAAGAACATAGAAACACTTCTTCTCTCTTGATGTATGTTTAGAATCTTTTCAAATCTACTCAAGGATATTTTTAAATCCTCTTTTGTTTTCACAAGTTTTGAACAAACAAAAGACAAATCAGATAGACTCTACTATTGTCAAAAAGATCATTCATAATATCAATAGCCCGCACTTGATACTCCGTTAGCTCAAACAACATTGTTACACCCTAATGTGCACCCATTTTTTTGCTTTTATCTAGAATTTGAACCAAAGAGAATTTCTCCTCAATTGGATCATTTTCTTGGGAGATATATGGTGAGTGTCTTGGGGTTGGATTCTTCCCCACCCTTGCATTATGATATTATAAATGTCTGGCTAACTGACTTGGTGAGGTTTCTAATTCTAAAAGCCCTTTAGTAAAAGTTTTGTTCAATGCGGCGAAAGATAAACTCCCTTAAGAGGCTTCCCAACCTTTAAAACAAAGGCTTTTTGTATCTCAAGGATACTGGGGGAATTCTATCAATGCACATTGCTGTTGGAGGGAATTTTTGTCAGCCTCCACATTTGATTATAGTGGGTTGGTAAACTTGTCTAAAAATCATTCCCCACTTAGGTCGTTCCCCTCTCACCGACATTATGGGCTTCTTGGGAGAGCGGACCTGCTAAAGGTTGTATTCTTACTTGCATGAATTAAAAGAAAGCTTGAAATAGTGAGTTTGACATTTTGGTCACCCAATTAAGGGGAGGGCATATACCTATCACTTTCAAGACAAAACAATCAATGGTTCATTTTAATCCTTCATAGAAATGCTTTTCTAACTTCTATTTGGAGATGTTGCTCCAACAAGCATGGTGATCATTTTAGTTCCACATAACAATTTGTTTTGGACTTGAAATCAAATCTTGGTCAACAAAATAAATCGCATGGTTAACAAAAGTAAAACCACTTACTAAAACAAAAGGGTGGCTTGTTATTTTTACTTGCAAGAATAGAATTGATTGTTCTTTTTAATCTTTGCAGGAATTTGAAAGATTGTTGGTTCTTTTTAAAGCCCAAATGAAGATGATCATAACTTGCAAAAAACAATTGTGAAATTTGTTGTTCTTTCCATACTTTGCAATAAAAGACAAATGTGGTTCTTTCTAATCCCTTTGTGAAAACAAGAATAAGTTCTTTTTATGCACCAAAATGAAAAATGAGCTTTATTTTAGGTGCACCAAAGAAATGTGAAGTTCATTTTAATCATTTTATGAAAACAAGAAAGGTTAAGTTCTTTTTATGCACCAAAATAAAAAATGAGCTTTATCTTAGCTGCACCAAATACATGTGAAGTTCATTTTAATCCTTTTGTGAAAACAAGAAAGATTAAGTTCTTTTTATGCATCAAATTGAAAAATGAGCTTTATTTTAGCTGCACCAAAGAAATGTGAAGTTCATTTTAATCTTTTTGTGAAAACAACAAAGATTAAGTTCTTTTTATGCACCAAAATAAAAAATGAGCTTTATTTTAGGTGCACAAAAGAAATGTGAAGTTCATTTTAATCCTTTTATGAAAACAAGAAATATTAAGTTCTTTCTATGCTCCAAAATGAAAAATGAGCTTTATTTTAGGTGCACCAAAGAAATGTGAAGTTCATTTTAATCCTTTTGTGAAAACAAGAAAGATTAAGTTCTTTTTATGCACCAAAATGAAAAATGCACTTTATTTTAGGTGCACCAAAGAAATGTGAAGTTCATTTAATCCTTTTGTGAAAACAAGAAAGATTAAAAACCAAAAATCAACTAACTCCTTCCAAAACCTGCACAAAGAGTTAGAAAACCTACAATTAAAACATGCAAAAAGTTAGTGCACATGGTGGGTTCATAAGCCTAATTTTTTTTTCTTGAGGTTTCAAAAAGGGGTTCGCGTCAGGCTCACCAAATGATGCTATGAGAAATGGCTACAAGAGTCAAAAGCGAAGCTCAATGTTAATATGTTAGCTCAACCATGAAACCAAAACAAAGAACTAAAAACCATCCAAAACATACCAAAAGAGATTCAAAGAAACATGAAAGAAGCTTAAATAACAAGAGAAAGGAAAAGAGCCTTCCTAAGATGCTTCCATTGTAACCTTGTGATACTCCTCCTTTGTTTCTCTCCTCTCCAAGTCCCAAATAAGTGAAACTCTTAGTTGTTAGCACTAGCCATGGATGCCATATGGAGATTGAAGATGGTTGAAGATGAAAAACAAATGTTTATGCAAATGCAAATATTATGCTACGAGAAAGCTCTAAATATTTATGCTAATACCTGTTTAGTAACAATTCTCTAATGCTTCCTTCTTTTCTTGAGGAATGAGGCTCTATTTATAGGCAAAATAGAGGATTGGATGGTCAAGATTGATCTGGTTTGTGAAGGGTTAGGATTGAATAATTCATGATCCGTGTGATGGTTTTCAATCTAATCATATGTTGACAAGTGTCAACATGAGATGGCTTGAGAGGAGAGGGAAGGAGCATTAAATGCATGAAGGGACATGATGGTTACCCTAGGGGGTTGGGTTAGGGTTGAGTTAGTGTATAAAGATTTTATCCAAAGGATAAACTCTTGTGCAAGGGTTAAAGGGATAACCATGGTCAAAGAAATGAATGCTTGAAGAGACTTATGGGTTAAAAATGATGGTTAAGTTAGAGGAAAGTTTCTAACCCAAGGTAGCAAGTGAATTAACCATTAATGGTTATTTACAAGTTTGGAAGACTTTGGAGGTTATCTTGTTGAAGAAATAAAGCCCTTAATGCTTTATGAAGACTTTGCATGTTTTTGAGAAGTGACCCCTTCTAAGGAATGTGCAAATGTTTAGGAGAGAATTAGGATAATTAGAATGGATTAGAATATTCTAGAAGAAGGGTTAGTGTGCAAGTGGATTTTCTAGGAGAATCCAAGTGGGAGAGATTTTTAGGACTTTTAAATAAATATAAATTTATTTAAATGTGTGCAACTTGCATTTGGATAGATATTTAAATGTGAGAGCGATTTAATTAAATGTGAAACATGGATTTAATTAAATAGGCTTAAGAGGACTCTAGAAGGAAGCCATTAAGGCTTGAAGATTTTGAGGGAAACCATTAAAGGTTAAGAAGGGTCTAGAAGGAAACCATTAAGGCTTGAAGACTTTAAAAGAAGCCATTAAAGATTTCAAGTGGGTGAGGATAAATAGGATTTTAAATAAATAATTCATTTATTTAAGATAGTAGTGCAACTTACATTTGTAGGAGAATGCAAGTGGATGGGGATTTAAATAAATATTCATTTATTTAAATATGTGTGCAACTTGCCTTTTTAGGAAAATGTAAGTGGGTGAAGGATAAAGGGGATTTAAATAAATGTTATTTAAATGTGTGGAGAGAGATTAATTAAATAAATATATTTTATTTACTCAATTAATTGTCTAAATTAGATTAAGTGAATTAAATCAAATAAATTGAATAATTTATTTAATTAATAGAAGAAGAGGGCTAGGGTGAATTAATTAAATATTAATTGTTGATTGATGGTTAAATAATCAAATAAATATGAAGTATTCATTTAATTAAGTGGATAGATTTGGGTGTCTACAATGTGTATTAAAAATTACCTTGCAATTGTTAAAAACCAAAAAAACTTACCAATAATATTACTCAATAGGTCAAAATGACCTTGCATAAATTTTACTACAGAACCTTATCGATATAATAATCCATGCTTAGGTAGGTCAAAATGACCCTAAACCAATTTTTACAACCATTTACTAGTTGTGATTGTTACATAACAATCTATTACAATGCCTTCACAAACCCATACAATAATTCCTTGCATCCTAAATAACATAACCAATAGTAGCAAGGACAACACATCTACTTTAAATAGTTTACAACAATAATTATTAGCTTAAACAATTTTGTAGAACCAATTTATCTTAAGGATCTTGTCAATAATGAAAACTAGGTTAATGTAGGTCATAATAACATTTAAAAAATGTAAGCAATCTTTACAAGTTGTGGCTACTATTCACGTCAATTTAAATGCCTACTCAAATATTTATAGTTAGACACTACATTTCAAACAATATAATAAAATAAATTGGACAAGGAATTTTTAATTCCGATTTAAAACCTACCAAGTCATACACTCTATATGATATAAAGAGAATAACAAATAAAAATAACCACTTTTCAAAGGTTATACAATGTTTACCTATCATGACTATTATATACAATCTCTAAAATAAAATATGCACAACATTATAATTGAAAATTATTATAAGTAAGAGGGGAAGCTACATAGCATACACAATTGCTTTTAATTAATTTATGAAACTTTCTTCTCCTTTTTCACTCAACTCCTTTCCATGTCCAAGAATAATACCGGTCCTCCCCTTGCAAAGGATAACTCCCAAAGGTATCAAACCCATATGAACCACAACCCACATTACACTAGGAATATCTCCATCTTCTATATAGTGGTAAGAATATCTCAATACAATAGTTCCATAAACTATCATTTCCTTGTTCACTAGGGCTTCCATAAAGCCCTCATCATTTAATTTTTTTTCCTTATTTCTGCTTTTTAATTTTAAGATTCCTTTAAGTTTCAAAATAACTTTTCATATCATTTAATAAATACAAAAATGGAGGAGAAAAGGTGATACGATTAAACAGTGATGTTATAAATCCTTAAAATATTTTCACATTATGCAAACAAGATAATATTGACTAATTTCATGTCAACCTTAGCCGTGAAGAAATCCCCTCTAAGACACTTCACTGGCTACTAAACCCTGAGGGTAAACCTCCATGAGAGCCCTAAAACCTTAAACCCTAAGTGTTAAAGCTTTTAAGTTTTTTTTATCTTTTGGGGCTCTAATGTTCTAATGGAGTGTTGATTGGCTTAGGAGGTTGAATCACTAAGGACTAACTGGCTGGAGGGGTTTAAGTCATGGCGAGGCCGGTTTCGTCTTTCTTCCTCTTCACCAGCTGGCGGGAAGAGAAGTGTCTTTGCGATTTCACAAAAAACATAACAAAATGGTGGGGCCCTCCCCGTGAAACAATGAAATGCCCGTGGTAACATCAAACATCACCATTTCACAGAGGTCTCATCCCGTGGTGGGATCTGACCTTAAGAGTGAAGGTCCTTTTCGACCAAGCTTCCAAATGTGGTGTGAGGAAGAAAAGTGTCTGGCCGAAAGGCCAAGTCTTTCCCAACTCTAGTTGAGTTGGGACCTACGTGCCATGGCACCGTGGGACCCAATCACAAAAATATTATGTTGCTTTGTAGTGATACAAGTCCAAGGTGGGACTCAACCTACGAAATGGTGATAACTTTTGCTGATTCATAAACAAAATAAGTGATGACTTTTCATGCCTCACGAAACTGATATAGATCCAGTGGTGTTGAACACAAGATGCCACTGAGAGGGGGGTGAATAAGTGGTTTCCAAACTTAACCCTTTTAATCCTGACTATGTGAACCGATTAGCAGATCTAACACAAAGTGATCATACCAGTGAGATAGGGAGAAGACCAAAATGCAAGCACACACAAATACACATCACATAACACCAGATGTACGAGGAAAACCCAACATGGGAAAATCCTCAGTGAGAAATGTTGCTTAAGTCTACTGCTTCAATCCAACCTCACAATAAACATTGATTACAAAGTTTAGGGCACCAACCCAAGGAGCACCAACCCCTGATTTAGGGCACCAACCCTTGCACTGAGCATCAACTTAGTGACTAAAATGTATGTAAACAATACCAAAGTAATACCCTAGTTACAAATGAATTCTGTAACCTTTCACAATCAAATCACTCTATCGGTTCAACTCTTCTCAACCGATATTTCTTTTCCCTATTCTCTGTCGGTTCTATGCTCACACTGATCCTTCTCTCCTTCAGTCTCAACTGTAACTTTACCGGTTTAGACTTTACCTCTTTCTGTCGATTTACTATTCTCTGATCCACTGCCTCTTGTCATTACTAGTGATCTTCACCATGCCGGTTCTGATTCCTCTTCTCCTCAGTCTCTGCCTCGCCTGACCTCCCTTGATTCTCACTTTGCACTGCTTCTCACTCTACTACCTCCTTATTGGTTGGAACACTACCAGTTCACTTGACTGTTACAATCTTTAGCAGCTTACCAGTTACTTTGGCCTCATTGGTTTAACCCTATGGTAGACCCACTTACCGGTTTACCTTCCAAAACATAGTCACCATGATCTTCGATGAACTCTCTGACTAGTTAGCTCTCTGCTGCACTCTCACACTCTATTGTTCAATATCTGACACCTCATCATCTGGCATCATCATCGACTATGATCTTTGATCTGCATATTTATATGTGAGAATTCCCACCAAAATGTAACTTCAAGCTTTGGAATGCTAAGGTTCCTTCTACCGACCCAATCCGTGTTGAATCCAATCGGATCTTGCTTGCGGATTGACAACTTGCAACAAATCACTCAACTCCGCCAATCTCGTTGCGTCCAGTACATGTTTGCTATATTTAGCAAACACGACCTGTTTGTCGACTTGCTTCTATCAATCATATTAAATGATCTCTTGATGGCCTTCTCTAGGTTAGATCTGCAACTGGATGTCCCTCATTGGTCATTTCATCATGTAGATCTCCATTCTGCATCGAGCCGCAAACCTCTGCAACACATCTCATGATTTTTTCAGTCGACATTAAAGCCAACCTACTCACCAGCTACCTCATAGACTCAAAGTTCAACCTTCACTGTAAGTTTGATACCTGGAGTCCATGTGTCCACTCTATCAACATCCACCTCAGCTCAGTCACCTGTGTCGGTATAGACTCTATCACCGACCACATCATACACTACCAGTGCTCACCTACCGGTTCTCTAATCTTGCTGGTATATCTTACCTTATCGGTAATGTACTAGCAAGTCAACCTTCACACCAAGAAGTCTTCTGTTCTGCTGGTGGAATCACATCAACTGGTCATCAACCCTGTCAACCCATAGCAAATATCCTGGGTGAGTCATCATGCTCTTCTCCAACTGAGCAGATCATTCCACTTGCCTCTGTTCTCTTATCGGTTGATATTTCTCTTGTCTGCATACCGGTAACCACCTTTGATGACACCATGCCATCAACCTCCAATTGTCATGCACCATAATACATATGCATTCCGGTTGACATCAACATCCCAGAGTGAATCCATGTATGCAAAAGCTACCCCTTTCTTTCTTCTTCATCTAACCGGTTCTCCTTTCAACCAGTTTGCCAAGGTGGCAACCTCATCACTTTATACTCTTCCTTTTTCTATCCTGGTAGCTCATTATGCTTACTCTTGCTGATCCGATGCATATCTCTAATTTCATGCACCTGAGGCATCCTCATTGTTCCACTATGTTCATCTGGTGTGAGCTCTCAATCATCTACCTTAGACTCCTTTGTCTGTCTTATACCAGAGAGTTGTGATACATTCCATGCATGATGTGAGATGAGATCAGTATGACCACTTACCAGTTAGAGTGGATAGACAGTTGCACTTAGTTGACTAATCACTAGTGGGATAGGATCTTTGTCACCTATCGGTATTAATGTGACTTCTTTGTGTGAGCAGATACATCTTCATCTTGACATATGACCTAGTAGCTTTTCCATACATTCTTTCTATCAATCTTGTCTTCATCCTTTGACAACATCTTGCCCGGTGGGAGTCTTGCTATGTGACATCATACTAGCATACCAATTTGCCTACACATACTTTACTTATTCAACTTTGCTTTCTTACTGGTTGGCAATAACCTAATGCCAACACATCACTCACCAATTGACATGTGACGGTGACTCTACTGAACACAACGCCGGTTGATATCCCATTACCACAGAGCCAGTTGACATCAATGACAACATATAAACTATCTCCCATACCAGTGGCCATGCTATACCGATTGACATCAACGACAATAGAATGCCAACAGTATCCCCCTTTGGCATGGATGTCAACACATGTAGTATCCGATATACTACTGGCTTTCTCTCCCCCTTTGACACAATGACGAAGGGTGCTGATAGATCTTTCTAGTACTTTCTTCTCCCCCTTTGATCATTATTCTCTGCATTCTCTTATCCATGCAACACTGGAGATAAAGGGCTCACACACCAACTGACACCAATTGCTTTGCTACCAAAATTATGTGCCAATCTAATACTAATTGTAGAAAAGTGTGTCAATGAAAAATACTTACTTACCGGTCAAACTACATCTTCTCCCTTTTTGGTATGCAAGAATTTATTCTGACACAGGGTTTGCTGATATCAAATTGTTGATACAGGCACTGATACCAAATTTATACCACATGTATATTCTCCAATACCAATTGTATCAACCAATCAGATACCAATCTTTATACTCTCCCTTTGTGTAAAAAAAAGGTGAATATACCTCTTTGTTCACAACCAGTTGAGTGAGAACATTTCTCTTCTTCTGTAGTTTGATCTTCCGGTACACCTGTCTAGTGTTCCTTTCACTCGGTGGTCCAATTGTGATTTTAAATTAAAGTACAAATTGAATAGACATTGAAAGAAACCATAAATAAGGACCGATGAGCACTTTCCAAAGTCTCAACCTTACCAATGCAGCATCATAGTCACTTGATCTCCCTTTGTACTCAACATGTCTCATACCAATCAAAAAATATGGTTGTAAACTCCCCCTAAGCCATAGATCTCAGATTTTCTTTGCTTGTCAGGTCTTAAACCAGAGCTCTAATCTGCACCTGGTACTGGTTGAGCTGAGCATATATGATTTGCATATGATCTTGTACTGCCACAATGCCAAACCACATCACCATCATGTCAACTATCAAACTAGTTAACTCATGCATATATAGTCAACTATTGGACCACCACATCGTCAATCAGGACATTTCCAATATCACCTGATACATATTTTCATCTATCCAAGCTACAAGAGTCATTGCAATGTTACCAAAACACATTGACTCACATACTCTGCTATACCAGTTAATGTCCATGCCAGTACCATACTATACATACCGGTCCAATCCCTCCACCGAGACAACTTTCTTTAACCTCTATCTTCTTGTGTCAAATACCTCTGATCCCAATTGCATTTTAAGCAATCCATTTGACACTTGCAACAGTAATCCATCCTACATGTGTAGATGTGTAGCCAAGGCATCAACTACACATACTGTCATCTCATCTTCTTTTTTGTACCGATAGGAGCTGTTCTTCCATTGCCCTTTTCACTATGGGGGTGAATGATGTGATCAACATGTAGCTCCCCCTAAGTCCTACATCTCCTTTAATCCTTAGAAGATATCACCTGTGCATTGAATGCACAATTCTCTTGGTCATGTTCTCTTCCTTCTTCCTCCGTACCTGCTTGATCTCATTCCTTTTCTCATTTGTAGTCTTTGGAGCAGGTCTTATCTTCTTCTGCTGATTGATCTTTGCTTTACCAAATTCAGTAGTATGATCATAAGCATTGCTATAGAAACATACTGTGTTCATCCTAGCTAGATGATTGAAGGACCTTCTATTAAACCGGTTTGATCTACTTCTTTTGATCATACTGTTGTAACCACCTATCGGTTTCAACTGACTTCTTGATCTTGCAGGAACACTTCTCCTTTGGTTCCATGCAGGTCTTTGACTCTCATATGCTCTATAGCCGCTTCCATATTGAGCATAGCTATTATACAGGCTGCCATATGAATAAACTTTCTTCTTCCCACAATCAGAATCTCTATGGTCAAATCCATTGCAGTTATGACACAATATTTACATTTCTTGAAGCAACAAATGGATTCTTCTTATCAAAGATAGAAGTAGATCTAAGCATTGATCTATAACATGAACTCTTATGTCCATGTTTATGAATTCTATGAGGAACTGCATTCCTATTCCTAGAGAATGCATCTTGACCATTTTAGGCCCTTTTCCTACATTCACTTGCCCTATGACCATAATCTTTGCATGAAAAATAGTAATCGAAGAAGGAGGATTTATGAATTACAAACTTATTCTGCCATGCATGGGGAGATCTTACCGGTTTGTTATCTTCACTTCTACTTATCCGGGGATGGATCTTGGGTTGTCCATTCTCTGCACTCTTTTCATTTGATCCTTTATTCCTCCATCCTTGTTTTGTCTTGTGAAAAACAACATCTCTCTGTCTTTATTGGAGGGAGGTCTTCTAGACTATCTTCTTGTGTTCTTACTATTGGTGAAGCTATCTTCTCTCATCTTTTCTTTTCCTTTTGGATCAACGTTGTTCCTCCTTGCAACACCGGTCGTCATCTTCATGTCTTCACCGGTTGTAGTTATGTCAACCTTCTTCCTTGGAGCATTTCTGATTGTCAAGGTCTGACCCTTGTTATCTCCACTTGAGGAGATAAACATAATGTCTTTGTTGGAGGCAACCTTACTTGTGGAGCACTCACCGGTATCAAATCCTAATCCTCTGGTATTCTTTGAGTGATTTTGTTTATTTAACATTATGTCTAAGGCATCAGTGCTGCCATCATATTGGATCCTCACCTTGAGCTCATCTTGATATTTCTCAAGGATTTTCCTCAGAATCTCCATTTGATACTTTAGATTGTCTCCACTTCTAGCTCCAACTCCTCACATCTTCTCTTCTTGACATCAAAGTGATTTTAATTCATCAGTCATTCTTTTGGCTTCTTCTAGTTGAGTTGTCAATAAGCAGATATTTCTGTTTGACTCTTCAAGACATGTTCTCAACTGTCTGCATTCTTCATGAACTGATTTTTTGAAATTCTTAAATTCATTCCTAACATTTTGCAGCTCATCTAGTGTACTTACCAACTCACCTTCAAGATCCACTTCTGCTTCAACTTCTTCTTCATCTTCATCATCACTGCCAAACACATCTTGCCGGTAGGATTGATTTGAGCTATTACTTTTTGACGTGTGCACCTTGCTTTCTGTCTCTTGAGCCATGAAGAGATGGGTTTCTTCTTCAACATTGCCGCTACTGTTAACTAATCTATCTTCATTTTCATACCCATATGTTCCATTTCTCTTCTTGCTCTCACAAGCCAGTTCTGCAGTTGTAGGCTCATTACCATAGAGCTTCTTCAGTCTATCCAACAAACTCTTTGCAGACCTATACTTATCCACCTTTGAAGAAACATCACCAATGAACCCATTGACTATAGCCTTCATAGCTTCTTCATTACACCTGGATCTTCTTTCTACTTTAGGACTGGTGGGAGGACTGACATGACTAGAGGGACCATTTAAAACCGACATCTAGACATCATACCCTAATGAAGACAAGTAGACTTCCATTTTACACCTCCACATGGAATAGTTAGACCCATCAAACACTGGAGTAGGGAGTGACTCAAAACTAACCATTGTGTTCACACACCATGATCTAAACAAGCTAGAGAAAGCTTATCTAACCGTGAACCTAGGCTCTGATACCAATTGTTGAACACAAGATGCCACTGAGAGGGGGGGGGTGAATCATTGGTTTCCAAACTTAACCCTTTTAATCATGACTATGTGAATAGGTTAGCAAATCTAACACAAAGTTATCATATCGGTGAGATAGGGAGAAGACCAAAATGCAAGCACACACAAATACACATCACATAACACTAGATGCATGATGAAAACCCAACATGGGAAAAACCTCGGTGAGAAATGCTACTGGAGTCTACTACTCCAATCTAGCCTCATAGTAAACACCAATTACAAAGTTTAGGGCACCAACCCAAGGAGAACCAACCCCTGCACCGAGCATCAACTCAGTGATTACAATGTCTGTAAACAATACAAAAGTAATACCTCAGTTACAAATGAATTCTGTAACCTCTCACAATCAAATCACTCTACTGGTTCAACTCTTCTCAACCGGTCTTCCTCTCCTCTGTTCTCTGCCAGTTCTCTGCTCACACTGATCTTTCTCTCCTTCAGTCTCAACTGTAACTTTACCGGTTCAGACTTTACCTCTTCTTTGCCTGTTTACTATTCTCTGATCCACTGCCTCTTGTCACTACCAGTGATCTTCACTTTGATAGTTCTGTTCACTCCGTCGGTTCTGATTTCTCTTCTGCTCAGTCTCTGCCTCGCCTGACCTTCCCTAATTCTCACTTTGCACTACTTCTCACTCTACTGCCTCCTTACCGGTTGAAACACTACCGGTTTACTTCACTGCTACAATCCTTAGGAGCTTACTGGTTACTTGGGTCTCACCGGTTTAACCTTTTGTTAAACCAACTTACTAGTTTACCTTCCAACACATAGTCACTATGAGCTTCAATGAACTCTCTGACTGGTTAGCTCTCTACTGCACTCTCAAACTCTTCTCTTCAATATCTGACACCTCATCATCTGGCAACATCATTGACTATGATCTTTGATCTACATATTTATATGTGAGAATTCCCGCCAAAACGTAACTTCAATCTTTGGTGCGCTAGGGTTCCTTCTACCAACCCAATCTGTATCGAAACCAATCAGATCTTGCTTGTGGATTGATAGCTTGCAACAGATCACTCAACTCCGCCAATCTCGTTGCATCCAGTACACGTTTGCTATATTTAGCAAACCCGACCTTTTTTCGACCTGCTTTTGTCAATCACATTAAGTGATCTCTTGGTGGCCTTCTCCAGGTCAGATCTACAACTAGATGTCCCTCATCGGTCATTGCATCACACATATCTTCATTCTCCATCGAGCCACAAATCTTTGCAACACATCCCATGATTTACTCAGTTGACATTAATGTCGACCTACTCACCAGCTACCTCACCAACTCACGGTTCAACCTTCACTGTACGTTTGACACCTGGAGTCCATGTGTCCACTCTGTCGGCATCCACCTCACCTTAGTCACCTGTGTTGGTATAGACTCTGTCACTAACCACATCATACACTACTGGTGCTCACCTAACAGCTTTCTAACCCTTCCAGTATATTTTGCCTTACCGATAATGTATTAGCCAGTCAACCTTCACACCAAGCAGTCTTCTATTTTGTTGGTGGAATCACATCAACCGGTCATCAACCCTGTCAACCCATAGCATATATCCTAGGTGAGTCATCATGCTCATCTCCAACTGAGCAAATCCTTCCACTTGCCTCTATTCTCTTACCGATTGACATTTCTCCTGTCTGCATACTGGTAACCACCTTTGATGACACCATGCCATCAACCTCCAACTGTCATGCACCATACTACATATGAATTCCAGTTGACATCAACATCCTGGAGTGAATCCATGTGTGCAAACAGTACCACTTGCTTTCTTCTTCATCTGACCGATTCTCCTTTGAACCGGTTTGCCAAGGTGGCAACCTGATCACTTCATACTCTTCCTTTTTCTGTCCTGGTAGCTCATTATGCTTACTCTTGCTGATCCGATGCATATCTCTAATTTCATGCACCTGAGGCATCCTCATTGTTCCACTGTGTTCATCTGGTGTGAGCTCTCAATCATCTACCTTAAACTCCTTTGACTATCTTATACCAGAGAGTTGTGATGCATTCCATGCATGATGTGAGATGAGCTCAGTATGACCACTTACCGGTTAGAGTGGATAGACAGTTGTACTTAGTTGACTAATCACCATGGGATAGGATCTTTGTCACCTACCGGTATTAATGTGACTTCTTTGTGTGAGCAGATACATCTTCATATTGACATTTGACTTGGTAGCTTTCCCATATGTCTTCCTTAACGTCTTGCAACAACATTCTTTCTGTCTATCTTCTCTTCATCCTTTGACATCATCTTTGACCGGTGGGAGTCCTGATATGTGACATCATAATAGCATACCGATTTGCCTACACATACTTTACTTATTCACCTTTTCTTTCTTATTGGTTGGCAATAACCTAATGCCAACAAATCACTCACCAGTTGACATGTGTCAGTGACTCTGTTGAACACAACATTGGTTGATATCCCATGACCACCGATCCAGTTGACATCAATGACAACATATCAACTATCTCCCATACTGGTGGTCATGCTATACCGATAATATGCTATACCGGTTGACATCAATGACAACATAATGCCAACAAGTGGGTCTAGCCTAATGTGTGGCACTTTCTTTGCCATGGATTTTCACTTAAGGGAAGATCTAACAACGGTGTTTTAAACCCATTTTGGCCCCCTAGATGATTATGTGGATCCATCTCGCACATCCATCTTTGCACAACATGGATTGATCAATGACCGAAATTCAAACTCCCACAAACCGTTAGAATTCAAATTTTTGTTAGACAAGGTTGCTGACTGGATGGTTAATGACCAATTTCTGACCTAGTCAGTGCCCGAATCTGATTGGAATTTAGTCCAACCACTTTCAGAACCCTGCCATAACTCTAGAAGTGATCCTGAAGAGTATTCCAAATGGCATCGTGCCCATTTAATGTAGAATGGAGACTTTCTTGGCCTGCAGATGCCATAGAGATGCATTGAACGTAGGGATTTGTTGTTTCTTCCTAGATGAGAGGACATTCTCAGAGGCTATGATAAATTCAAATCTCATCAGCTTGTCGAATTTCCATCTCTTTGATGTTTTGTAACCTAACCCTTCTAATTGCAGTTTGACCTGAGTTATGCCGAAACTACAAAGACAAGTTTTGTAATCTTTTTTGAGGATCCTCTCTTCTTTTCTTTTACAGAATACACGTTTCTCTGTAATTGTAAAATTTCTTAGCCTTTGCATTAATATAATTTACTTATTTTGCCTTCATTCAGTTCTTACAATTTGTGTAATGCTTTTACCTTATTGTTTGAATGCATTCTTATTTGTTTTCTTGAGTTGTTTGTGATTGTGTTAATCTCTCTTTGGATGTCACCTATGAACTATTTTAGTTTGTCTTGCCATTTAAAAAAAAATTCCAACCTTGACTGTTCACTCAGGAAGCTAATTAGGATAGGATATTGTGCATGCTTTGGGTAATCCTATTTGTGTTTTGTGCAGTTATAGGCAGGGAAGATCACATATTCAATCCACGTGCAAACCTTTTCCCTTTCAAACATTCATTCTTCCCCTTTTCCTCCTCAAATCAATAGATTAGGATTTATATGTGTTGGGTAAGACCAACACTTGCATTAGATTGATAAGGAAGCCGACCTTCTCTGGAGAATTAGCCTCAATTATGCAAGGTCCCACATTTGGAGGTTGTTTCAATGTGCCACAAGGTTGATGATCAAGGTTGTTCATCAAGCGGGCATACTTTTGTGACAATAGATAATACATCCTTGTTAGAGGCTCCAAACAAATTAGATTGCAAGAAACACAATATTTTTAAATTATAAGCCATGAGAACTCAAATAATAAGACATAAATTGTAAACATCACCAAAAGTTATAACACTCAAATACATCAATATAAACCAAACAATTATATTAAAACAATGCAACATAAATAGACCGATTAAATACATTATGTCAAACATGATATACAAGTAACAACCAATTATATGCACTAAAAATGCATCTTATGAATCATGCAAATGTTTGCACATTCTTAGAAAAATGGTACTTTTGCCTCCTATCCCTAATATGTCACTCTATCTAGGAGGATTCTTTCTCTCTTTGAATTAGAGGGAGAAACTATCCTTGCATCTACCTCATGACCATGAGATACTAGTTAGTTTCATCAAAAGTCATAATCATTAATTAATAATAATTTGTACACTATCATGTAATGAAGTAACAAATGCATCAAGTCATCCAAAAATATATAAAATATTTTTAAGGTCAAAAGACACAACCAAGTTGACATAATCAATGTTAGGAAGTACATAGAGGATATAGCCATGAAAGCATTCATAGAGATGTCGATGATTTTTATTACAATAGAGGAAAAACATTAATGTCATGCATCTAATCAATGGATTTAGATACTTAAAGTTCAATCTTATTTTGCAAGCCAAAAAAAGTCACGATACTTTGCTAAATATGGATGCTTTAAATAACTTAGGAAGAAAAGATATTTGGCCATCATGAAAATATTATGATCCATGCCAGAGAATGAATAAGGTGAGGGTGAATTTTTAAACAATATTATGAACTTCCTAAAAGAAAAGTGTGAAATTTAACAAGGGAACTTTTTTTCTTCCCACAATTTGGATCACAAATATAGTAAGAGTGATTACGTGAAATCTATTATCCCTAAAAAGGTGATAGATATCTAAGGTTACTTTAAATTCATATTATGTTTTTTCTTCTAAATAAGCATTAAGAAAAGAAACAAACCAAATACCAAGAGATCTTATATAATAATAGGTTGTACATATGTGTGTAATGGATCATTTGAAAATGTGTGGGAAACCAAAATGAATTATTTAAGAATAATTTTGATGTGAAATTGCAGGGTACAAGGTTAAATCATTAAATCATTTAATGTGAGAGATGGAGGGTACAACTTAATATGATTGGTGCTTGAACCTAAGGAAAAGGAAAGAGTATAAAAACCATCTAATAAATGCTTCAAACAAGTATCCACTTATACATGTTTTCCATGAAAAGTTTGACACAATGCTTCTATAGCTATAATGATATATTAACACATGCCAAATTTATATTATAGAATAATTGTTGAACACACCAAATATTGAGAGGGGGGATGAATTAGCATCCCTTAAAATTTAGGATTTTATGCACCAATTGTTATTTAGTTCTTTAACCTGATCAACACCAATGACAAATAAGCAATCAACACAAGTGCATAAGAGAACACCAAATGTATGTGGAAAACCCCATATGGGAAAAACCACGGTGAAAAGAGTTACTTGGAGCTACTATCCAAATCTAGCTTCACAGTAATAAACCTGATTTACAACTTTATTTTAGGGCTACAACCCAAAGAATCTACAACTCCTCAAAGTCCACCGAACTTATAAAGACTTGTAGAAGAGGTTCACTACCTTGAGAAAGACAAAATAAAGAAACAACTTGAAATATAATTGCCTTTGGCTCATTGTCTCCAACACACTACAACCACTTCAGCTACCTTTGGCTCAAATGTTTGCACATGCACACCATCACATCAAATGGTTTTTAATATGTATATGCTTTGCAACCTTCAATAACCCTTCTTTAAGTTGGCTAGTGACGAGAAACATGAAACATGCATTAGGTCAGTCCAAGAAAAATTCACAAAGCAAAGAAAACCCACTACAGTCCTATCAAGAAGAAATAAAGGACCAAAAATAACTTTGATACCCATTCCCAAGTAGGCACATTCATCCAAGCATTGACACAAACCACTCCATGTCGGCAACAAGGTAATGTGTTGATGAAATGTGTAGCTCTTTATCGATTGGCCCAAAAACACATCTATCAAGAGACATTAAACATTATGGTTCACATCAAGACATATCTAGGCCTAAAACAATCTTACCACATCCTCTAAAACTAGCACAAACACTCAAATACATGGCACACATGAGAAATCAAGCCTGTTGGCCAAATAATCACAAATCTCCTAAAATATCAACATCACACAACCTATAGCCTCATAGAGATCAACATCTTATGTGGATCACATAGAAACATTCTATGAACTTACAAAAAAATATCCATATACTCCAAGTTCATATTGTCATGCCAAATATAGTTGGCCCAAGCAAGCAGATACAAAACACTTCATTCCTAGTAAGCCAAAAAACATAGTCTTGAGATAAAACATTATTAATTGAATACTTGCGTTAAATTTCAATACGTGAAACCTGAACTAAGAGAATTCACAGACAACATGAGAATGTCCCCCAAACCATAGGAGTAAACACATAAATGCAGAGAAATGTGGAGCATTTTCTGCATTCGTCCTAATATACAACTACACTGTCTTCATAATGCAATTACCAAAAGCTTCTATGGAAACATTGGTGTCTTGAGATGAGAAAGATACATCATCCACAACATATACAAGATAACTACCAAACCACAAGTCCATATCTTCAAATATAGAGAGATGCAAAACATTCTCTTGAGAAGTCTAAAAAATTACTTCCTGCATACATTCTTTCAACAATATGCAAAGACCAAAACTTCTTTGTAGATTCAGTTCCTTGTTCAGGAGCAACAAGAGAGATAGAACAATAGTTTACAACATGCTCATAACCATCAACATCATATCCAATTCATCGCCATACTTCTAATTCTCATATTAATACTTCTAATCCTCATCTTAATATGTCATCATGATACCAACTTTTGCTAACAACAAATATACACAATACTACCTTAGCCTCAATCAAGGCATGACATCCAATCATGAATGTCGATATCATAACATAGCACACCATCATCACATAAGTGCAAACATAAATGATAGCACAAAACATTGAGGATGATAACACAACATACACAATACTACCTTAGTTAGCCTCAATCAAGGCATGATGCCAACTTTTGCTAACAATAAATATACACAATACTACCTTAGTTAGCCTCAATCAAGGCATGACATCCAATCATGAATGTCAGTATCATCAACATACTTCAACATAGCACACCATCATCACATAAGTGCAAGCATCAATGATAGAAAAACACATTGAGGATGATAACACAACATATTGAGGGTTGACATCACAACATACTGAGGGTTGCTATCTTCAGATTCTCTAAAAGGGAATTTAGAAGCATATTGACCAATTCTCCTACAATTAAAACATTTGAAAGATAAGTTACCTTTGTATTTTCCAATACCCCTCTTCAGTATTCTCACAAAGTTAGCTTCCTCCTCATCAAATCCATCAACCTAATCAGATTCATCATCCTCCACCTTCTTGCTGACCTTGAAGGGAGCTTCTTTCTTTGGGGCATATTTGTCAAACTCTCTCATCTCAAAAGTAGTCAGAGAACCATACAATTGATCCACTGAACAATTATCCAAATCTCTAGATTCCTCAATAGTAGATACCTTATGACTATAAGATTTAGGGAGAGATTTGAGTACCTTTTTCACAACCTCATCTTCCTTGAACTCTCCAAACCTCTGATGCCATTAACCACTCCATCCACTTGGAGCATATAAATAACAATATATTCTTCCTCTGACATCCTTAAAGTCTCAAATTTTTTCTTGAATTTTTGCATCTTGATTTGATTTACTTTATTATCTCCTTCACAAATGTTCCTAATATTTTCCCAGACATCTTTAGCATAACCAAAGTGCATTACCTTCAGAAGTTTAGATTCGGCAAGCCCACTCAAAATAGAATTCTTTTCCTTGGAAATTTTCTCATACAACCTAATCTTATGCATATCAATTGGACAAGAAGTAGGAACAATATAACCATCTTTAACTGAGTGCCGAACACCAAAGCCTAGATAGGCCAAGTAAGCTTCCAATCTTACTCTCCAAAAATTATAATTTGTTCCATCAAACCCAGATGCCTTGTGAGATCCAACCTAAGCTATCTTGGATCTTCCTCAAGTGGTTAAGCTTCTTCAAACGAACTTGGATTTGATACCAATTGTCAAACACACCAGATACGAAGAGGGGGTGAATCGACATCCCTTAAAATTTAGAGTTTTCTACACTAACTGTTAATTTAGATCTTTAACCCAATTAACACCAATTAAAGATAATCAATCAACATAAGTGCATAAGAGAAAATGAGATGCATGTGGAAAACCCCACAAGGGAAAAACCAGGGTGATCAGAGCTTCTTGGAGCTACTATCCAAATCTAGCCTCAAAATGATAAAACAAATTTACAACTTTGTTTTAAGGCTACAATCCAAGGAATCTATAACTCCCTAGAGTCCATCAGACTTATAAAGACTTGTAGAAGAGGTTCACTACCTCAAGCAAGATACAATAAAGAAACAATTTGAATAATAACTGCCTCATTGCCTCCAACACACTGCATCCTATAGACTAAAATCACTTCTATGAATGTTGCATCTTTTGGCTCACTACTTCCAGCATTCCATTTATGATCCACCTTCAAATGTTTGCACAAGCACACCATCACATCAAATGATTTTTAATACATATATACTCCATAACCTTCAATGATCCTTCTTCAAGTTGACTAATGATGGGAAACATGAAACATGCATTAGGTTGGCCGAAAACACCTCCGTGGAGCAAATAAATCCATTGTGGTCCTCTCTAGAAGAAAAAAGAGATTAAAAAAAACTTTGATAATTATTCCCAAAAAAGAGAATTTAGCCAAGCATTGGTACACATCACTCTAAGTTGGCAACAAGGTAACATGTTGATGAAGTGTTTAACCCTTTATCGATTGGCTAAAAAACACATCTATCAAGAGAGATTAAACATTACGATTCACATCAAGACATAGCTAGGCATAAAACAATCTTGCTAAATCCTTTCAAACCAACACAACCACTCAGATGAATGGCACATGTGAGAAATCAAGCCTTGTTGGCCAAATAATCACAAATCTCCCAAAAAATCAATATTAGACAACCTGTAGGCTCATAAAGATCAACATCTAATATGTGGACCACATAGAAATGTTCTCTGAACTTACAACAATATCTCCATATACTCCTTTCATACTATCATGCTAAATTAAGTTGGCACAAGCAAAACAAATTTCATTCTCGGTAAGCCAGAAAATATAGTCTTGAGATAGAACATTAGTATTCATACTTGTGGTACATTTCAATACTTGACACCTAAACGGTGACAATTCACAAACAACATGAGAACGTCCCCCAAACCGCAAGAGTAAACACATAAATGCAGAGAAATGCATAGCATTTCGTACATTGGTCCAGACATACAACTACACTATCTTCACACTACAATAACCAAAATAATTTGTGGCAACATTTGTCTCTTGGCATGAGAAGGATACATTATCCACAACACATACAATCTAACTACTTAACCACATCCATATCTTCAAATGTAAAGAAATGTGGAACATTCTCTCAGGAAGTCTCTAGAATAACTTACTGCATACATTCTTTCAACAATATGTAGAGACCAAAACTTCGTTGTAGATTCAATTCCTTTTCTAGGAGCAACAAGAGAGATATAACAATAATTTACAACATGCTCATAACACTGAGGATGACAACCCAATATATTGAGGGTTGGCATCAATGACAATACTATATGTTGATACCATATCTGCAAGAATAACATTTAATTATAAAGGCACTTTGTAAAACTTGTAATTTTAACTTTTTGTAAACTCAAAAGTATGCTCATTTTAAGGCTTTAAGATATATATATATATATATATATATATATATATTCTTTAAAGTCTAAAATGAGGAAGTTAGATGGTTATAAGGAGAGAGGTCTATAAATTTGAGAAATTTATTATTATAAGGGACTTTTTCCCTCCTCATATAGTTGCACAAGAAATAAAAATAAGACCTTGTACTCATTGTAGACACATAAAAATTTCCATTAATTTGTCTGCATTTAATTTCAAATTTCTCTGAACATCGAGCGAGTCATTATTACACTATTATTTCTCAATAATTCATTATTCATAATTCCCATCTTTTATTATATTATTATTAATATCTTACCATTTATCCATTAAATTTATTAAATAAAACATTATGTCATATTCATGCATACACAGGTTCATGTGCATTCATGTTATACACATTTCTCTATTTATTTAATAAAACCCTTAAATATCCCCTCCTACCACTTACCATTTCCCATTTACCACTCATCTTCCCTACACCACTCATCTTGCATTATCCCATATTCATCCCACAACATGAACTTGTTTGGAGAAAATCTATTTAAACAAGCCCCTCTCTCTTATTTGAACATCTCATCTTTATGCATCAAACTCATGTCAGTTTGCATCCCATTATCTTGACATCTTATCTGCTAGCTTTTTGCATAAGTGCAAATATATTAAATGTGAAATCTTGAGGAATAAGAGTGCAATGGAGTAGAGTTTGATAGCATGCATGTGTGTTTCTCGTTCAGATTTCAATTTGCATGTGTGTGTTTTGCAGGAAAAACTTCATTGTTGGATGTTGGAAGATTGAATCTCATACAGATTTCAATTTGCATGTGTGTGTTTTGCAGGAAAAACTTCATTGTTGGATGTTGGAAGATTGAATCTCGTATGCAATCCATTTTCTCCATCTACAATTGGCACGGCTAGTTTTTCGCTTGTTAATTTTTTTTAACATTCTGATCTATTTTGTTTGCAGATTCAGATGATCGTTTATAAGAATATTTTTTTTAATTTTTTTTTTTGAACAAATCCATTGCATGCATATCCAACGATCATCACATTCATTCATGATTCTATATTGAAGTTTTACTGTTGACAATCATTTCATGTGCCTTGTTTATGCTTCACAATCTGCGTGTGCCTTGTTTATGCTTCACAATCTGCGTGCATGTTTGTCATGTCATTTGCAACATCTCTTTGAGATGTTTTTTTATTAAGAGCTTGCTACCTTGCCCCCACGCAAACTTGTTTTGGTAGCTCCCCCATACATTTTACATACGAATCTCCCTCACCCTACATGCAAAATCTGTTCTCCATGTCTTGCAAAATCTGTTCCTTTTTGTATCTGACATTTCAAACCTGTTCAAATCTGTTTTTAGTCTTCTTAGCTTTTTACGTGTCTCTTATTTAAGTTTAGTCTTAGTTTTTTTTTTTCTTCTTAGTTTTTAACTTTTTCCTTAAATCTTAGTTTTAAATTAGTATTTTAGTTTTAAATTTTAAATTGTTAATTAGTTTTAGTTTTTAGTTTTTTTTAAATTAGTTTTTTTTAGTTTGGTTATTTAATCTATTAAATAGTTTGATTTTAATTTATTAGTTTAGTTTTTTTTGTTTACTAGTTTAGTATTTAGATTAGTTTATAGATTAGTTTAGATTTTTGTTTTGTTAATTAGTCTTTTGGTTTTTTGCTAATTATTATTATTATTATTTTTTAGTTCATTATTTTTTTTAAATAGATTTTTGTTTTTTGATTAGATTTTTGAAACAGATTGTCTGATTTTTTAGCTTTGATCACATTTCGAATTGGTGCTTTAAAATTAACCAGTGTCTTTTGTGTCTTGAGCAATAAGCTCTTTTTTGTTTTACCTTTTAGAGGGCCTGCCTCTCGAGAAACCCTTAAGGCTCAGTGAGAGGGAATGACCCAAGTGGTAACGAGCTAAAGCCAAACTCTTCTGAACCACTATAAATAAATGTGTTTGTGACGAAAGTTGCAAGCAACGAGTGTTGATTAGTTCATACCGACGACATGTCTCCCCATAAACCCTATAGAGCACAACCTCTATAGGTTGGGAGCCTTCCTTAACAGAGCGTACGCCGCCGCATGTATGGCCACTCGAACGAATGCCCTTACTAGACACCTTTTGTGTTAGAAGCCAAAAACCTTCTAGTTGTTGACGCAGGTGGTCGGACCTCTGAAACGACTCACATTCTTACGGTTCTTAGTAGAGATACAAAGTTCACCACGGGGAGTTTTCATGGGGACTGATGCTTGGCTGCCCTGGAGAAGTGAGTGCTGAGGGTGGAGCCAGTGGGGTCAAACATCTAAGTATCTGCTCTGAATTGCGTAGCTCAAGGTAACCCCTCAAGTGAGATTCAACAACTATTGTCTTGGCCAGCCTTGGGATTGTGCTTGAATGTGTTTTTATTGCAAAATCAAACAAAGATTTTGTTAGCCATGTTTTCTGAGTGTGTGCACAAACAAACAAGAAAATTTCACAATCAACACCACACTTGAAATCGAAACACTTTACAAAAACCTTGGTCTAAGCTTTCAAGTATACATCCACATTGTAAAACAAAAACATTGTGAAACAACATTGTCCTTGAAATGTTGAACTTGTGTTCTCAAAACAATCATTTCAAATTTCTTGAGACATCACTTTTGGAGTTCTGATTTTTTAGGTCCTCGCATAGTCACATCATTCTAGCTTGCCATACCTTTTAGGTCCTTACATACTCTTCACCTAGTTTCACCTTTCATCCTTGCATATCTCATTTAATTATATCTAGTCCTTTGCATACCACCCTTAGATCAAACCTTTGCATACCACCATTAGGTTGTACCCTTGCATAATCCCCTTAGATCATACCCATAATCTTTGCATAGCCTTCCATCATTCCTTTAGGACATAACCTTAAACCTTGTATAAGTGCCTTAGGTCATTTCATCATTGGTCCTAACATTTCATTATTATTTGCATATCAAAATCCAAAATCCAAAAAAAAAATCCAAAAAAACAAACAAACCAAAAAACATTGCTTGCACTTAGGATTTCTCATCTTAGGTCTGACATCAACTTTTGATCATCAATCCCCCTATCACTTGAGGTACATCTTCCTTGAGTTAGGGAATCTATCAGTGTCTTTGAGTTGGTATTCCGCTTGGAGTTCATCATCTCCTATCATAGCATGCCCTCTCTTTGATAACTTATCCTTGTGTCTATCCATCATAGCACAAGTCAAACCCCACATTGGAAATATTTTCAGACCTAGAGTATCCTTAGTCCTTGCATCAAACATCATTCATTCTCATATCCCATTTAAGGTTTAGCTACACATCACTTTTCTATCATATAGATTGCATTTTTGCATCAATCCTTTAGTAGTCATACCACATAGATTACATCTTTACATTGATCCTTAGTTGCATCCCAATTTCACTCATATCATATAGTTCCCCCTTTGCATTTTAGGGTTTTCATTCCATCTAGAGTCTCATACATTGTCCTAGGTCAAAGATCAGAACAATCGCTTATGTCTCCTAACTCAAGAATCAAAATGTTTCAAAATCATCTATTTCAAGATGGAGATGGTCCCTTATTAATTTTGATGAAGAAGAACACATTAGCATTGCGACCAGTGAAACCAGTGAAACAAGCGATGAAGAAATAACTCAATCCACTATTGACGAAGTGTTTCATGACCATAGATTTACTAAAATCCTTAAAGAGGTGGTTAAACGTGATCCACAAGCATACTTCAAAGCCCTTGCTAACGAGGGAATTAAATTGCCGCCTGATTTTGACGTATCATTGCTCACAACCAGGATACAAGAGATCTACGAAAGCATCGAAACCTATGCCGACCAATGATCCCATTTTGAGTGAATTGAGAGCATTGAGACAAGAAATAGACACTCTCAAGAATAAGAAGGCATCATCACACAAGTTTTCTATTGAGGACATATGTCCCTACCCTTTTGATCTGAGTATTCCGATGCCACCTTTTCCTAGTCATTGGGAAATACCAAAATTAGATAAGTATAGAGGAAAAGGAGACCCTAGGGATCACTTGAGAGAATTTTGCGCCGCTACCTTAGACTTTGCAGTAGATGAAACATACCTCATGAGACTCTTTTCTCGCAGTCTTGGAGGAAGTGCCATGGAATGGTTCTCCCGGTTACCTCCGACTATCAAATCTTTTCAAGAATTGGCTGATAAGTTTGTCTCACACTATGCTTACAACTGCGAACATGAGGTGACCATGATGGACCTCTTCAACACAAAACAAAAATAAGGAGAATCCTTCATATCATTTTTACAAAGATGGAGACATTTGACCAAAAGAGCACCTTATGACATTCCCGATAAGCAACTCGTTGACCTCTTTTGTCGCAATTTAAACAAGGAAATTGGAAGAGAACTTCGCCTCAAGTGTTTGGACACCTTTGATGAGGTCATAGACATGGGATTCTGCATCAAATAAACACTTATCAACGATGGTACTATAAAGATAAACGATGATAAAGATTACAAAGGATCAAGTTCAAATCATAAAATACCCTTTTGGGCCAAGAACAAGAATGTGGTTAATGACAGAGTTGTTGATGCAAAAAATACTAAAACATCGTCACCTGTTTACAACCTTGAGGGTTCATCCTTAGACAAAGGAAATAAAAACAAAGAAGCTTCCCTAAACGAAATTTTACACCATTGGGACAACCGCTTGAATCAACATTGAAAGAACTCCTTGAAAATAATCTTATAACATTGCCAGAGATATGGGAATACAATCCTCAAGTTAAACCCCCATGGTGGAATGATGATCACTTTTGCAACTACCATAGACACAAGGGTCAAAAGACTAACAGTTATAATAAACTCTGACATGTCATACAAGACCTTCTTGATGAGGGAAAGATTTCGGTTGATGGACATACTCCTTCCAGTAACTCTGATCATGAGATATTCAAAAATCCTTTCCCTAAGCATGACACGGATAAAGGGAAGGCCCCAAAATCTGGTGATGGTGTGAACTATACCATAAACAACATCAGTGAGGTCGATAATCATGTGAATACTTTTATCATAAAGGGGAAAGAAACTGATTGCAATGTTACCACCCGCAAAGGTACATTTATTCTTAAGAGATCTAATTCTAAACCTGCTACACCATCTTCACAATACAACCTTATAGAGAATTTAGGGAAGACGCTTGCACAAATTTCTATACTTGAGTTGCTACGCTTATCCCCTGAGCATAAATCCATCCTTGATAAAGCACTCGCTACCACTACTGTCTAAAAACCTACATGTAGATCAATTTCAAGCTATGGTGGGACATATTTCCTCCCCTTATACCCTCACTTTTACCGAGAATGATGACTTGTCCATGCAACAACCCCATAATGCACCTTTACATATTGAAGTCCTTGTCCATAGAGTTAAGATCAAGCGAGTTCTGATAGACGGAGGAGCAGGTCTAAATATTTGTACTCTGAAATTGATTAGAGAGCTTGGATCTGATGAAAATGCAGTTGATCCAAAGAAAAAGATTACAATAAAAGCATATGATGAAGAGGAACGCTCACCTAAGGGATCAGTTACATTGACTATCAAAGTGGGACCAGTGGTGAAGGATGTGGTTTTTCAATTCCTTGATCTCCCGTTGACCTATAACATTCTCCTTGGAAGGCCTTGGATCCATGCAATGCAAGCTGCACCTTCTACCTACCATCAATGTATTAAATTTTCGTACAATGGTGTTGAAGTAACTATACCAGGAGATCCAAACCCTTTTATGTATTGCAACAATTTGAGTTCTAAGACTGAAACCATCATTCCCAGTAACCGTGAAGCAACCTCCTTCCCAAGCATACATCGATCCTGAATCCTTAAAAGCATCCACTTCCAAGTCCAATGAAGCTGACATTAGAATAAAAGTAAAAGACCATGGAGTAGGGGAGTATTCTATGAGTCGTGCTCTCTGCATTGCAAAGCTACCTTTGTCCCCTTGCACTTATGGAAAACCACAAATGACTGAGACCACATTAGACACCACTACTATAGTTTGTAAACCTAGTATTTTTAGAAAATGGGGAGCTTTGTATGATGAAATGGAAGAAGAGGACCTCTTGAGATGGCTATACAAAGATGAAGATACAAAGAAAGCACAAATTGCAGAACCTGAAGTCAAAATACCAGCTGAGCACTATGGAAAGGGATTGAAAAGAATGAAAAGATATGGCTATGATGGTCACAATCCTCTTGGTTTACACAAACAAGGTATACTTGAACCGATCAAACCTGATGGTGGACGTAAGGTTCCTGGTGTAGGGTATGATACGCAGAAGGGTACTAAGGGTAACTCAAGTGAGGTAGGGGAGTCTTCTAATGCAACACATACGAATGAGGAAGGTACCATCAATGACTAACGATTTCATTGATATATATGAATATGACTCTATTTGTACCCTTAAGCCTATCCATAACCTTGAACCTAATCATGATCCTTTACCTCTTGTTCACTCGCAACTTATTGATTGGGACCACGAGGGAGACCCCCAGTTAGATGTTTTTCAAAATGATGAGGCAACCATAAACTTTCTTGGAGCACGAAGTGATTTACCCCTTGGAGATCATAGGGCTGGATTCACCATAGAGCTCAACAGTGCGACTTACTTTGGAGAAGGTACCAAGCCTTTCAGTCGCAAAATTATGGAAAATATCAATAGGTCTTCTAGTGAAAACCGCTTTGCGACACTATTAGACCCCCAAAAAGTAAAAACAAAGGACGTATCCGAAGGTGAAAACCTCTATGAGGCGCCTGAGGATGGAAGGTTTGACACGCTTCCCCTAGCATTATACCATGAAAAGTCATCTATGTTAGTGGAGAAGACAATACCGAAACTTGGGCACAAAAGAGCAACCAAAGATTATACATCTAGCAGAATCATTGAACCCTGAAGAGAGAGTATAGCATATTCAATTTTACAAGAAAAGACATGTTAATTTTGCATGGTCCTATGCAGACATGCTCGGACTTGACCTTGATTTATTTATGCATCACTTGTCTTTACCACTAGGGGCAAAACCTGTCAAACAAAAATTGAGAAAAATGCATCCTCATGTGGCACTACTGGTAAAGGCACAATTACAAAGGTTGCTAAATGCTGGATTTATAAGACCTATTGACTATGCTAAATGGATTTCAAACTTGGTACCAGTTTCTAAACCTGATGGGAGTGTCTATGTTTGCACGAATTTCAAGGATTTAAATAAAGCTTGTCCTAAAGATGACTTCTCACTTCCAAATATTGACATGATAGTGGATTCCACTGCAGGACACGAGATGTTATCCCTCATGGATGGGTTCTCGGGCTATAATCAAATCAAAATTTCTCCTGAAGAACAGATCAAAACAACATTCACTTGTCCATGGGGAACTTTTTGTTGGAATGTCATTTGCTTGGGATTGAAGAATGTTGGAGCTACTTATCAACGTGAAATGACTACTATCTTTCATGACATGATGCATATATATTTGGAAGATTATGTAGATGACTTACTTAGAAAATCTTACACTAGGGCAGGACATTTAGAAATCATGGATAAAATCTTTACAAGGTTGAAAAAATATAAAGTCCGATTGAATCCAAAGAAATGCATCTTTGGGGTAACCTCTGGGAAACTCCTTGGATACATTGTATCATCTAAAGGAATTGAAGCTGATCCTGAAAAAGTAAAAGCCATACTTGAGATGCCACCACCGAGGAATATCTGTCAGTTGAGATCTTTACAAGGGAAACTCCAATCTATCCGTCGCTTTATAGCACAACTGGCAGATAAGTGTCAACCATTTCAACACTTGCTACATAAAAATGTTTCATTCAACTGGGATGACAAACGTGAACAAGATTTTCAACAGATCAAAGAATACCTAATGTCACCACTAGTGTTAGTACCTCCTACAGATGACAAGCGTCTACTACTGTATATATCCACAACTGCTACAACACTGGGGGCACTTTTGGCTCAACATGACTCTGAAGGAAAAGAACGTGCAATATATTACATCAGTCATACCCTAGTGGGATATGAGCTTAAGTATAGTCCTATTGAGAGAGCGTGTCTTGCTATAGTTTTTGCCTCACAAAAATTGCAACATTACATGCTTACACACCAAACAAAGCTGATTGCAAAAATTGATCCACTTAAATATCTTCTAAGTAAAGCAGCTCTTACAGGATGACTAGCTAAATGGGTCATGATTCTTAGCGAGTTTGACATTGAGTATGTAGAAAGAAAAGCAATCAAAGGACAAGCTATAGCCGATTAATTTGCTGATGCTCCTGTCACAAATGATCTTCCACTTGCTACAGAGTTACCCGATGAATCAATCTTAACATGGAATATTCAAACCTTTGGACTCTATATTTTGATGGTTCCTTCACATATGGTGGCTCTGGCATTGGCATTCTCTTCATCACATCGCAAGGGGATTGGATACCAAAGGCCTATAAAATACAATTTCCTTGTACCAACAATATCACAGAATATGAAGCATTACTTTCTGGGCTCCGTATGGCTGTACAATAGAAAATCTTAGATTTGCGTGTTCTTGGTGATTCCCAGTTAGTGATCAGATAGGTTAATGATGATTATAAGACAAAGGATGAAAAGCTTATGCCATACAAGAGAATGGTGGATTATTTCAAGGCTTACTTTACCACAATCACATTTGAGAAAATTCCTCGAGACAACAATAGAGTAGTTGATGCAATGGCTACAATCACCTCCCTTTTAATAATGCGAAGTAATGCTGAATACTGTGAGTTCTTGGTTGAACCGCTCTTAGAGCCTGCCTACAATGCACCACAATTTGAAATGATATGTCTCATCGTTGGTCCTAATTCCCAGTGCTATGGAGATATTTATGCCTACTTACATGATAATACCTTACCTCCTGATCTATCCAACAAAGCCCAAATTTTTTTTATTCGTCGAGCCGCCCATTATGCCATTTTAGCTGATTCCCTATATTGCCAGGGTCTTGATGGTACCTTACTTAGATGTTTTGAGCATGATGAAGCCAACACTGCCTTGCGAGAGGTGCACAAAGGTATATGTGGGGCACATTCGAGCGGTCCTACCCTGACTAAGAAACTCTTGCATACTGGTTATTACTGGCCTACTATGGAGAAGGATGCTTATCAGTTTGTTAAGAAATGCAAGCAATGCCAAATACATGGAGACTTGATACATGCACCAACATAGGAATTGCGACCGCTTATTACATCTTGGCCTTTTTGTCAGCGGGGACTCGACCTCGTGGGCAAAATCCATCCACCCTCATCCAACGAGCACAAATTTATCATCACGGCTACTGAATATTTCACAAAATGGATTGAAGCCATTCCTCTTACCCATATCACTAGAAAATAAATTGCCACATTCATTTTGAATTACATCATATGTCGGTATGGTGTCCCCTTGTCCATCATTACTGATAACGGTCGTCCCTTCAAGAACCAAGATGTCCGTGAGCTTTGTGAGAAATTTCATATCCAGCATCATTTCTCCACACCGTACTATCCTCAAGGTAATGGCCAGGCTGAGGCCTCTAACAAAAACATCCTTAGAATCCTCAAAAAGACGATCAATGAAGCTAGTCATGATTGGCATATCCAATTGAATCCCACCTTGTGGTCTTACCGCACGAGTGTCCGCACTCCCATAGGTGCCACTCCATACTCCCTTGTTTATGGTTCTAAAGATATATTGCCCATTGAGGTCGAGATACCTTCCCTACGGGTCTCTTTACGTAACTAGATCAGTGATGAAGACTACAGAGTCTCCCACTTGCATGACTTGGAATTGTTGGATGAAAGAAGACAAACTGGTTTTGATCACCTCAGAGCATATCAACAACGCATGTGTAGAAGTTACAACCACAGAGTCAGATCTCACACATTTGAGGTTGGTGATCTTGTCCTTAAAGAAAATTCAATAGAACCAACAAGACAGAGAGAAAATGGGCAAGTTTGAACCTAATTGGCTTGGTCCATATATTATCATTGATGTGTATGGATCAGGAGCATATCAATTGGCAACTCTCGAGGGTGAACCGCTTGAAGATCCAATCAATAGAATTCACCTTCGTAGATTCTATGCTTGAGTATTTCAGAAAATTTTCTTTAAAAGATCCTGAAAAAATACAAAAAAATGAGAAAAGATCCTGAAAAAATACAAAAAAAAATGAGAAAAAGATCCTGAAAAAATACAAAAAAATGAGAAAAAGTTCCGAAAAAATACAAAAAAATGAGAAAAAGATCTTGAAAAAATCTTAAAAATCATAAAATGTCCTGAAAAAATCATAAAAATCATAAAATGTCTAAGATAAAATCTTAAAAATCATAAAATGTCCAAGAAAAATCATAAAAATCATAAAATCTCCTGAAAAATCATAAAAATCATAAAATCTCCCGAAAAATCATAAAAATCCAAAAACATGCAATAAACATTGCGATGACACAAACACTTTGGACAAGCATGCAACTCTAGAACTTCAATGGACTCATGACAGGACAAGACTTAAATTGAGCAAACAAAACAACATCTGATCAACTTATACACCCAAACCCATCAACTGTGAACAAAAAAAAAATTCGACATGAAACATATTGTTTTCTTATTTTCTCTTGATTGTTTTTGACTTTTTTTTTTTGGTGACATGTCTTTTAGCTTTTCTGGGATGTCTCTGACTAGAGATTTTATCTCCAAGATGTCTTTGACTAGAAAGGCAAGGATGGGGCATGTTCACTTGTTTGCTGCTTGCGGGATGTTCCTTAGAAATATGATGACATGTCCTAGGACATGATTGCTTAAGATCATCGAGGACATATTGGTCTGATACACACTAAGACATTCCTTTATTGTCTGATATGTTTTCCTTCTCGCAATTGGAGTGACTGATTCATTTGGGTCTAATTCATATCGAGATGGTTTTTTTCCTTTTGCTATAATAAGCTCGATGATGATACAAGCACTTAAAAAGCACAAGAATTCTCATCGCTTTCATATCCTCTTTCTCATCATTCTTCATAATCATCACTTTTCTCTTCTCATCCTCCTTCTCATCTATCTTTTTCATCATTTCTTTCATCATCTTCTTCATTCTTCTTATTGCATAAAGATCAATTAAACACTTTATCCAACTGATGCATGTCTTTGAATCTTTAATCTCTTTATCAACCACCTTGCTTCTTGCAATCTCAATGCCTTGGATCAATCAATCAATCATTGGATCACCTTATCTTGCGCTAGCATCAATCTCTATCAGCTTAATTATCTCAATCAACTTAATCAGCTTATCAATTTGGCTATACTGTTCATTTCCATCAATTGCTCAGTTATGCCTCATCAACTGTACATTTCCATCAAATGTACATCTCAATCTAATCACTTGTGCAATATCAATCATCCAATCTTTTCTCCCGTGATCTATCGAGAGATCAATCCCCATCATTTTGTTCGATCAATCTCTCGAGGGGGCATAACCAATCAATCATCATCCTTACCAAGACACCTCTGGGGCATATATCAGTTGATCATTTTCTTTGAAACAACACGACACGCTGCGTTGTCTCAAAGAGGGGCAAAATGTAGACACATAAAAGTTTCCATTAATTTGTCTGCATTTAATTTCAAATTTCTCTAAACATCAGGTGAGTCATTATTACACTATTATTTCTCAATAATTCATTATTCATAATTCCCATCTTTTATTATATTATTATTAATATCTTACCATTTATCCATTAAATTTATTAAATAAAACATTATATCATATTCATGCATACATCTTCACGCATTCACGTTATACACATTTCTTTATTTATTTAATAAAACCCTTAAATATCCCCTCCCACCACTTACCATTTCCCATTTACCACTCATCTTCCCTATACCACTCATCTTGCATTATCCCATATTAATCCCACAACATGAACTCCCTAAGAGAAAATCTATTCAAACAAGTCCCTCTCTCTTATATGAGCATCTCATCTTTATGTGTCAAACTTATGTCAGTTTGCATCCCATTATCTTGACATCTTATCCGCTATCTTTGCATTCTCAAATCTCCATTTCCTCGTAGCTTTTTTCATAAGTGCTTTCGAGAGAAAATATATTACATGTGAAATCTTGAGGAATAGGAGTGCAATGGAGTAGAGTTTGATAGCATGCATGTGTGTTTCTTGTTTAGATTTCAATTTGCATGTGTGTGTTTTGCAGGAAAAACTTCATTGGATGTTGGAAGATTGAATCTCGTATTCAATCCATTTCCTCCATCTACACTCATATTTTTAAAGAAATATGTAAAATATTTGTTAGAATTTGTGCCTCATATATTCTTTACCAATTTATTATTGTTCTTAAGTTCAATATGAAATTATTTCTTTATCTTGTCTTGATACTTTCACATGGACTCAATTAGTCAAATCTTCATTTAAATTTTTATGGGGTATGCAAATGGTGGTAGGAGATTTAAATTTGAATTTGGAATATTTCTTCTTCTGTATATGTTCTTGGAGTTAAAATTTGTGATAACTCACAAATTCACTCTTAAAAGATAGTTGTTAAAATAGGCACCCAAGAATCAGTGATTGAGCAGTTTCTATTTTGGGCTCTTGTTGAGTGGAGTTGATGGCATAGTGGATTATTATTCTTAGAATGTAGATGAGTGGAGTTGACAAAGCATCTAGAAGATTTGAAGGCCATTTCTAAGTTGGGAAGATGTCTTTCCTTTTTTTGGGCATGAGTTTTGGGAAGGTTACCAAATATGATTTTTGGTAACTATGTTGGTTAAAAGGCAAGTTTTAACACTCACTCTAGGATTCCCCTTTTTTAGAATTTTGGGAAGTTTGAGGGAAGAATAAGTTTATCTTTGAAGAGATGACATATTCGAAGATGGAGATATATGATTATGGGTAGATTTTAGGATTACGATATGAAGCCATGTTTAATCTTGTTGCACGTTGACAGTTAAGAAGTGAATTTTACAACAAGATGCATGATGGGAAGAAATGTTTTGTCTTGTAATTTCTTCTAGTTATTTTGACTAATTTTATAAGTTTTGTATGTGATTTTGGAGTGTTATTTGAAACTTAAAAGGTTTCCATGCAATGTATTTGTAGATTTACTATGTAATTTGTCCATTTCCCAAATATTTGGGCTGAATTAAAGAGAAGTAATTTATTGATTTTCTACATTTACTTGCATATCTGAGTTGCATATGTATGTGGTTAGGGTTAAGAGAATACCCTTTAAATTAGTAAAATCAATAATGATTTGGATGTGTAGATTTTGAGGGTTTTTTAGTCTGTACATCAAAACTTTGTTTACTATCTAATTTTATATATTCATTTCTTTCTCCTTTATCTTTCTCAGTTTTACTTGAGAAATCTTTGTTTGATCTTTTATCTTAAATATACCTATGGTTTCTCCATTATTTTTTATTTTATTCTTTTTTTTTTAACTTTCAAGTGAAAAGTATGTAAAACCCTTAGAAATCCTAATTATAAAATTTTATAATGTACAAGCTTAGAGTTGATTTGGGTTTTAGTTTTAATTTTGATTTTCTATAGCAAGCAACTTCACCCATCTTGAGGAAGGGTTTTTACCCCAACAAATATTTGGAATTAGTCTTGTACAAATTTCTCATCAATATTCTTTCTAGAAACTCTAATAGGGATATGAAAGTGCTAGTGCATTTTGGTTTTCCAAATATTTGAAGGAACCTCCCCTAGAATGGAGGGTGGTGACTATTTGAAAGTGGGATACATACTACCTTGATTTTTCCTACTTACATTATGGCATCAATTTCACTTATGCCACGGGGAAGTCAATTTATCCAAGTTTAGTATTAATGTGGTACACAACATTTCCTTTCAGATCAAGGAAGAAATTTGTGAAGTTCACTAGAGAAAATGCACAAGATGAAAATACTCGCATACAAAAATTTATTGTAGCATATGGAGTCTTGGAAGTCAATAATAATTATGTTCATAAGGTTTTTAATTGAAACCCTCATTGCGATTTTTTATAATTAATTTTGGCATTTTGGTATAGTTGAGATTCCAGGGTGCTTCCTACCAAACTTGAACTTGAACTGGGAGGACAATGACGCCCCAAGTGCCCTTGTCCAAGACAAAGGCACCCCAAATACTCTTATCAAAAGGATTCCTGGTGAAATTTGGAGATGTTATCTGTCTCCAAGTCTTGAGGACTTCCCCATCTTTGAACTCTATCAAAAGCCTATATCTAAACCTAAATCTACACACAAGAGGAGACAATGGTGTTTGGGGGTTGTATAGGGGTTCTCCTTAATCAAACCCCGGGTTGGGACTCAACCCTACAACGATGATGAATTAGAATAGAAATTTGAATTGAAATGATTATACCTTCAATTGATGACATAATGGTCTTAAGATAAGTCTTCCATATGTTGATGCAAGAACATGATAAATCATCATAAAATCATAATTGAAGATGCCTTGATGTAGCTTGATGCTTGTTGAACTCAAATCTACTCTTGAATGAAATGTGTAGATGTAGGAATGATGCAAGAATGTTGTAATGTAAAAATGTGATGATGAAATGAAGTAGGAGGATGCCTTATATAAGGATTTCATAGTAGAATCACATTTTGGGTGACTTAGAATTATCACATTTTCACGAAATGAGAAGATTGAAATATTATCCTCCCAAAATTTTAGTCAAAAAGCATTAGATAATGGTGCCCAGAGCGATATTATTCCGACAAATTAGGCATGAATTTTTAGGATCGCAAGATAATAGGGCCCTGATACCAGAAATATAATTTATATGATAAGTTATAATGTTTAGGTGAGGGAAAAGGTGCATTGAACTTTAAATCGACATAGGACACATATAAGCATGAAATAAAATACAATAAAGGGCACACTTAAAATAAGAGCCCAAATGACAGTGTTGATGTATTAAATTGGAGTGAGACTCATAATATTGAATTTAATACAATAAAGGTCTAGGAGAGTGTGAAATACTAAAATGAGTGCTAGGAGATTATGAAATTGGACTTTGTATTTAGGGAGCACAATTTACGACACTAAGTTTAGCCCCCACTTTAGTAGAGTATGTGTGTGCGGGAAAAGTGGTGCAAGGAAACGAAAAAGTCGGTTTCAAAAAGGTCCACACACCAATGGGACTCTTGGTGCAAGTTATGGAGCTATATTGAATAGCTCAACTCCCCAAGGGATGTTCCATTGTTCTCTATCTCATAATATCCCTCAAGTCAATGCCTTTGCTCTCAGATCACTGAGAAAAGTGACTTTAAGAATGACAACTCCAAGAATGAGGGATTTTTGATTAATTTATCATGAATGCATTCCTAGATGTGTATGATATTGAAACTAGAATGATTTAAACTAGTTGGAATATGATGTTATGATAAAGACGTCTAATCCTATCCTAACAATATATACTAGTCTAACGTGGATGTGCTATGATATTTAAATTTACTTCTAAAATGCTTATTGAAATGATTTTATCAAAGAGAGGTTAAATGCTTAATAAAATGACTACAGACTAGATGCATGAAACTTGGATATATTTAGCAAAATGACTATAAGTTTGATACAAAAGACTTGGATGATCAAAATGAGGAATTAGAGCTCTATTTATAGGAAAAATAGAGCAATGGATGGTCAAGATTGGATAATCTTAACAAGGGTCAGGATTGAAAGTTATCAATCCATGTTTACAATTCTCAACAATGAAATGGTGACAATTGTCAACAAGAGACTGCTTGAGAGGAGATGTAAGAAGCAATAAATGCTTGAGAAGACATGATGGTTACCTTAGGAGGTAAGGGTTAAGGTTAGGTTAGGGTCATCCATTGGATAAAGCTTTTACCCAAAGGATAAACTCTTGTGCAAGGGTTAAAAGGATAACCAAGGGTAAAGCCATGAATGCTTGATGAGACCCTTGGGTTAGATGAAGGTTGAATTAAGCAGAAAGTCTCTAACCATGCCAAAAGGTTGAGTTAACCATTAATGGTTATGAAGACTTTGAAGGTTAACTTGTTGAAGACACAAAGCCTTTAATGGTTTTTGAAGACTTTGAGGGTTTGAGAAGCGACTTCCCCTTGCTTAGGGATGTGACAATATTTAGGAGATGGATTAGGGTAAATTAGAAGTGATTAGAAGAATCTAGAAGGGGGTTTAGAGAGGCAAGTGGGAGATGTAGGATTTTGTAAGTGGATGGAGGGGAATTTTAATTAAAATAAATTAGTTTATTTCAACAAAAATAGATGCAACTTGCATAAATACAAGTGGGGGATTCAAATAAATAAATTAGATTTATTTACTTGCAAGGATCAATTTAATTAAATGTAAATCAAATAGATGAATATAAAGAATTTAATTAAATAGAGGAATGAGGTTAAAATGAATATTAAATATTCACTTAGGAAAGTGGTCATTTTTATACATCTACAGTATGATCTTATGATCATACTCACGATAAAGTAGAAATGAAGAGATAAAGCATCTAGGAGCAAGACAAGCTAGGGATAGCATGAAGCCCCCAAGCATAGGATCCTATCAATCCATGCAAGTAACCTTCAAACATACACAAAATCCAACAATGTTAGTACTAAACAACATGTTTCCAAGTCAACTAGTTGAAGAGACTTTAATGTTAAAATATCACAGCCAATAATATCATTCTCAACATTTTATTGCAAGCGAACAAGTGGAATTATAGATAGAACAAGGATGTACACCAATTGAGGGTACAAGAAACCATGATCCAACTCTAGCAAAGTGTGTTATGCTACGGGTTCATCGGGAAGAGAGAAAGGAACATGGATTCCATGGGCTAACGAGCTGTGTTATGCTAGGTGATCCATAAATGAGCATAAATTATACAAGACAACAAAGTGTTTTATGTTGTGTGATCCATGTGAAAAGGAAAGGAGAGTCAAAAGGTCTAGCAAGCTGTATTATGCTAGTCAACTCATCTTGAAAATGGATATTACCAAGCAAAGCTTTCTTCTTACAAGGCAATTGATTAGTGTAAGTTGAACAAGGATAATCAAACAAAGCATTGTCTATAAGGAAATCCACAAAATTGAACTACACAAATAAACAACAAGGAGGCCGTATACATGCCCCATCCCCCCTCCACCCCTTAAGATGTCAACATTTCTCTATGTTGATGTCTTAAGGTAAAAAGAAAAACAACAAGTATAAACACCTTCATACCAAGAAGATATCCTTCAGGCAACAATGCACATACACTCCAAGCTAAAAAGAGGGAATATCTATTTTGAAGCAAGGAAGAGATAGTTGTAAAAGAGATATGTAACATCTTTTCCTAAAGATTTCTACCTCCAAAAAGAGAGTAGATCTTTAATAAAGATGACATCTTTGAAAATGGAAGGATAATTTAAGAATACACACCTCCCGTATTGCTAGGAAAAAGTGGATTCTTAGTGAAGGATTGTACACTTTCTAAGGAGATATTATTCATAAAGGATGTACCCTTTTGAGAAAGGAATGGGTCATAACCAATGAACACACATGTACTTTCATGAAGGATAATTCTACGAAGAAAAGAAATCAATGTATGAAAGATGCAACTCAACAAAAGAAAAGTGAATCATTAGAAAACAGGAATGATTGAAAGACTATTCTTGTCCTCCAAGAGTAGAGGCAAGAATAAATAACCTATTATGTTTCTACGCAAATATGATTATACTTGATGTTGTACAACCATGAATGACAATGATCCCCTCAAAAGGTAAGATTCCAACATCGCATTGTGAAGAGTAACATAATAGGAATTTAGATGTTATTTAAAATAGTGGTGACAAAGATGCCACTCATTGTCACCTGTTACTTGAATAATACCAAAATCAATGATTTGTTGATTTTTTGTAAGCAAAGCTTGGCATTTATTAGTGGAGTGACAATGGAGTTGATGACACACACAAAAAGAAGAATTCTCAAGATCTTGTCTACATCTTCTTCTTCGTTTGAGCCAAAGAAGAGTAATTATGTTGGCTTGAAGAAGATCAAACAAAATGCTATCTTGTTGTAATGCAAAATTGTAATAAGAAGATATGAATGCACTAGAAAGTGGTGGAGGGAATGTTGACAAAGGAGGAGGTTGGAAACCTATAAATACCTTTCTTAGAAAAGTGTGATGTAGATTTATCATGAGCCTCAAAACTTTTTTGCACACATCCTAAATCACGTCCATTGCATACATGTTTAAAATCAAATGTGGGTGTTGAGATGTCTAGAAGAGAGGGTTCATTCTCTAGAGAGCTCCAATCATCATCAAGAAGTGCTTTATAGTAAGATGTGGGAATTGATTTAGAAGAAATAAAATATTATCGATAGATAGGAGACTGTTATTGAAGGAATCATTGTGTTAAAGGGGGAAACATATCCTACTTCATCTTGAACAACATCATAAGGATTAGGATTAACCTTGATTGTGTGAAGTTCATTGTTATGCATAAATTTGATCGTATAGTGAAGAGTAGAAGGGACTTTTTCACACCTTTTTCATAGAATTAATCCATTGTCTACCTATAAGAAGGTTATAATTAAGATCGTTGGGCATGACATGGATAGGAGCAAGTAAAGTCAGGGTCCTAATTTGATAGGTAATATTACTATACAAAGTGACTCTCTAGTAACATTATCAAAGCTGCAAACATAGAGAGAATCAGGTTGAATGCTTGAATAATCACAAATTATCTTATCTAATAAGTCAACACAACAAATATTAAGGCTTGACCCATTATCAATTAAGGTATGTCTTATCTTATGTTCATGAATGAAAGGTGTGATCATAAAGAGATCACTTCTATTTTTAACCTCTAAAGAAGGCAATTCATCTTCTAACAACATAATATCCTTGGGCTTAGGAGAAGAAACTACCTTTTGTAAGGCTTCTTGGATCAACCCATGGTATGAATGTGAAGTTTGAATCAAATCCCAAAGGGTGATCTTAGCTAAGATAACATGATTTTTTTCTAGTGTTATATTTGTGAGCTATTTAATAACCTTATTTTTGTGCTAGTCACCTCTCCATATTACTTCTTTTACATATGTATTTTGCAACTCTTAGGAAAGAGTAAGGTTGTCTCTTTTTCTTAGGCAACTCATATTTATTTATATGATTGTAAACATGGATTGTCTTGACATGGGTGAATTAGGCTCTTTTTTACTAAAGGTTCATCTTTAAGAAAGAGAGAATTGGAAGCATTGCTTGTGTCATCATCCTCTTGAACCAAACTATCCTCATGAGTAGGACAAATTTTGGGAGACGAAGAAGAACTCATCAATGCTTCATCTTTAGAAGGGAAATCATTGAAAAGAATCGAAGGTAAAGTATGATCCTCATGCACCAAATTATATTTTATAGGGAAGGTACATTTCAGGAGAAGGACCAACATCACTCTTCAAATCTTCATCCTTAAGAGGGAGATTATTGAAAGGGAAGTTAATAATCTCTTCTTGCACCAAAATACCCTCATTGGTGAGAAAAAACATGAGGAAAGGGACTATTGCATGTTGTTTGTTGATAGATTTTGTTACCTAGCTCTGTATTCTACCACCCAAACAAGTAACAAACTATACAAACCATTGAGATAGGTGTGATATCCTCCTATACCTACTCTCTGCTTCTTTTACAAGGTAAAACTACCTTCTAAATATTTGCAACAAATGAAAAACTATGAATGCTTTTAACCAGAAAGCAATGAAAGGTAGAGATTTTGACCAAAAATCTTTAAAAGGCATAAAACTAAACTAATTCTAATAAGAAAATTAAACAACAAATCTTCTAATCGATTCTCATTCTCATATCAAAGTATGAAAATGATTAGAAGAGTAGGAACAAGAACTTAATAAATAGAAATTTCATTACCATTCAATACCCATACATAGGTGAACATTTTATGACAATGGAACAAATAAAGATAAATCAATTAGTTTAATATTTCACCACAAAAAACTAGAACATAAATGCATTGAACATATGAAGAATGTATATCCATCCACCACAACACAAAGTATATTTCCATTTCTAATACTGGAATAGATGATCAAACAATGTCTTTTCTTCTCAAATGTTGTTTCCTAAAGAAAAAAAAGATCCTTCCAGATTAGCTTTTCAAAACATAAATAGCCAACCCATACATTTCAGTTTTTTAAAGGTAATGACTTCTTAAAGACAACTGATTAAAACATAAGTCCTTAAAATAGAAATAATTCAACGACCCTCCGGAGCCAATAGTTTTTGAGCAAGAGGAAATAAAACATGAAAATAAAACTAATCATGCTGGGACACATCACCACCTTCTAACTCACCAATCAGTTCCACATCATCATCTAATGCTAGTTCATCATCCGAAACTTGCACTTGGTTAGCCAACTCTGTCAGTATTTTCATCCTCTTTGTGTAATCCACATATTCTTGAAGCATCAGAGACATGTCGCTGTTATTTGGACAACTGGTCAGGTCAACTTGGAGCTTTCTCTTATGGATTTCTTGGTTTGCTTCCATTATTTGCTGTGGTAACTCACTTATATTTTTTCTCGTGCAAGGAATGAGGGTTAGGGTTACTTTTATCCTTTCTAGGGCCTACATCCCTACCTTTGTCAACGAAAAATCATCCTCTATCCTTCCCATCAAGTCTCCTCTAACTGCATATGCTCCTAGTAATTCCCGCCCACATTCTTTGAAAATATTAAGACGTAAAGTGCTAAAATCTCTGTTAAGGGTCCTAAGAGTAGGTAAATGTTAAGTGATAGATGCTATTATCCCTGCATTTAGTTCTTTAAGCACAAATAGTCTCCATTCAACCATTTCCCTCCAAGCAATTGCTTTGTTCTTTGAAGGATCCTTAATAATTTTCTCCTTTATCAACATACTGAGGTGCATTTTAGAGATTCCTTCTAATTGGTGGGAGGCGAGCTCCAGACCTCTCATTTATTTTCTAAGTTCCTTCAGATTGGTACGAAGATTGTTTATTTTGTTCTTCTTAAGGGTGGCATGAGTTTGTAGACCCTCTTCAATAAATATAAAGTACCGAGTTTTGGCCTTGTTTACCCACTCTTCTATTGCTATTGTTATAGCATGACTTCTCTTGACTTGTTCTAATTGATTAGCATGAATACCTCCTAACACTAGTGTATTTGAGGTAACTTCATCAGATGGTTTTCCAATTGATAAAAGAAATCAGAAAAAAGTGATGAGGGTAGTTAAGTGTTGTGTCAACTCGCGATTTTTCTTTTCTTCCCTTTTTAGGCTTCGCGACAAGTTACACACATAAAATTTAGCATGATAGGTATCATCTTCTGTATTAGAAGGACCGATATCAATCCTGCTCAGTCGGTAATCAACATCAATGAATTCATGCTCCTCTTTGTCTATTGCAAGGTCGGCAATTTCTACGACTTTATGTCCTATACTAGAATATATGACCATACATGACATTCTCCTAGCCCTTTTGGGTTTGGGTGTATCCCCTAGCAACTGGGCGAGTATATCTACATGCAATTTTGTTGTTGGGGTGTATTTCTTCTTCTTCTCTACAACTTTCTTTAACCATGGGGGAGAGACAATGATACCAAAGGCACCAACTACAACATTGATGGTTTGTTTGAAAACAATAGGGGTAGTTGAAGATATAGGTTTGTGCTGGAGTCTGAGGATTGGGTTCACCTAAAGGAAGGCTTAAAGTAAAGTCTCCATCTACATGATAAAAATATGTGAATCATCATCAACAATAGTAACAATGGGGGTAGTTATTAGTTGTGTCGATGGTGGGGTCGATGTAGTTGACTTCAGATCTCTCTTCCTCTTTGGTGGGCTGGTGATGCTTGCTTCACAAACTAATTTCAATTTGGCATTTGGCATGACCTTCTAGGGGTTCTTCATTTTCTCCACACTGGGAGTTGGACTTGTGTGAAGTCACTTTGACGTCAGTTGTGGTTTTGGTAACCTAAAATCTTTGAGATGAACTCTTCTCTACAGATGGGGTCCCCTTTTGTGAGGAACGGTTTTGTGAGGAAGGGCCTACATGAGATTTCACTTCATTTTCCAACCACTATTGGGTTCTCCTCAAAACATCAGAGGTGTGGATGTTGATATCTATCCTTTCATCTTAAGACCATTAAATTGGATGAAGAGACAACACAACTACATTGTGGTAGGAATCATCAATCAAATATGAGCCATCATCATTTTCATCTTCCGGGAGTGAGAGAGGAATATTGAAAGCAATAATTTGGTCCACCATCAATCTCATAAAATCTCTCCTTTGGACTTCTCTATCATCTAGACAGTCCTTCCATAAATCTTCTAGCTAAGGTACATAGAGGTATGAAGTTGAACCATAAATATTTCCTCGAGCATAGCCTTTGCTGTCAAAATTTCTCCTCAAGGGTAGGTAACGAAAATCAAATTCAACTATCACCTTATCTACGCTCTTCATAGCTCCATTATTTTTGCAGGAAAAATAAGACAGATAAAGAGAAACGGTACCCTCCTTCAAGTTTGAATATTTAATATTCACAAATGACATATGGTGGCACAACTATAGGAAGATAAGATAATTTGAGGCATACTGGGTAGCTTCAAAGGGGCATTTTCATATTTTCCTATCCTTAGCTAGGTGAAATTGTGGAATTGAATGTGAAAGCTATCGAATAGCATCACCAAGGCAGAAACCTCTATGAAAATTCTCTTCTCAGGAGACCCTTCAATTCTCCACATTAGGGTCATGAAAAATGTATCGTATACATGGGGAAATTCCTTCATGCCCACATCATCCCGTAACTGGTGAATATAGTCATAGATAGGTCTACCCTTTGCCAATGAGCCGTCCACAATTAGGCCTAGCCAAATTGCTTTACTGTCGGTGAGTATAAATAACAATATAGAAGAAAAATGGAATTCCCGCCTTTTTTGGTAGCTATTCAACTGTTCATGCAGGAGGTCACTTATGAATGTCGCCCAATCTAAAAACATCATCCTCAGAACAAATTGTTAACAAGAACCCACACATCCATTCTCTGAAATATTTTGTGCTAGGTCTCCCAGTCACTCGATGTAATAACACAACCACATCGGCAATATCACTTTTAAAAAGCTCCGTTTTAATTCGAGAAGGGAGCTTCAACTTTCCTTTTCTTTCAACCTCCAACCACGTCTGGGCTAATTGGGTGAGATACCAATCCGCATGGTTATGAAAATATTCCCATCCATACTACATTGACAGGTCTATATACTGCTCCTGATCTAGAATCTGTAACACACTAGCTGCAGTCTCAGAATTTTTCCGTGCTATTACGGTTCCATTTGACCTTCTAACTTCGCAGGAGTCAACATGATAGTTTGGGATGAATGCCATGACCATTTCTGGACATGCAATGGCAAGTGGGTAACCTCCTGCTCGTAGGAGTCCACTATCAATCACTTTTTGTACAATGGGGGAAGGATCTCGTCTTTGCAACCTCTTTAAAACTTCCCTGAGACTAGAGTTTCCCATATCTATATCCCTCACGTTCACCAATTCACTCTATATATAGGGGGATGTCTTGGTTTTCATTGCATGCACTAGAAAAAAGACTAGGGTTTTTTCAAATATTACAGGAAACAAAGCAATTGGTGGGAAAAATAGGTTGCAAAAAGGGGAGGAGTTCATATACATCATCAAAAGGCTTTCTCCCTGGAACTCTTTTTCTAAAACCTAACTTTTATGACAAGAAAAGAAAGAAATGGGAGGAGAGAAACTCTTACTCGAGCTGAATTATTCTGCAAACGTGCACTCAGAATCCACACCTATCTTCGACCTCTTCTTCCTTCACCACCTGGGATATAAAATGAAGCTCGTACAAAAGGTGGTAGCTCTTTATTGTTCTTTAGTTTAACTTCGGTAAAAAAATAATAATAAGTTAATCGGATTCCAATTACCTTAAAGGTAACATTGGAATCCGATTACAAGGTCGGGCCCTTCTCTCCCCTTACACGCCAAGCACAAAAGAAATGTATGCTTCCATTATAGGGCTGACCCTATATTGTAATGTGTGAAGTTAAGCCCTAAGTGGGCGACATTGTATACTCTGAACGTGTGGACCTATCCATAACATTGTAATATGCAAAAATCAATATGTAGCATGCAAAATTGGTTTTGGCACCCAAGGTTAAATGGGCCGACTTAGAGATAAGTCCAAAGATGAACCCCATATATATACAAGCCACTTGCAAGGCTTAAACACACAATTATATCATGCAAATTAGTTTGATTTGAGAAGTGTGAAATATCTCTGCTCCTTATAGTGCGAATTCTTCCTTCGAATGTCAGCAAGGTCTCCTTCATATCAGTGAAGACAAATAATGATGATCAGCGAATACCTCTGCTTTGCGAAGTGCAATTCTGATTGTTGAATTGCAAGGAAGGTGTGTGAATTCATTCTAAAGTGTTCAAGTTATCAGTGATGTGTGAAATCACTGTTGTGGACAACGAACATCCATTGTTGGGTTAGTGAATCATATTGATTGTACCGTGAATCCATTGAGGTCCTCTTGCTCACAAAGTTCTGAGATAAGTATGACATTCACTATGATGATTTCTGCCCTAGCTGGCTAACTTTGTAACTGTAAAACTGCCCTAATATAATCAGAACTTGAGTTCCTTTGTTGCTAGGTTTTTTCTCCAAGAGGGAATGTTTTCCCAGGGTAAATAGTGTTGTGTGCTTCTTCATTTTGTGCATTTAATTTCCTTCTACTATGCCTGCTAATTTTGTTCAATTATATCAAATCTGACCACTAAACTAAGTTACTATAATTGTTAAGCATTCAATTTATGTTTTCTGTCCTATACTGCTAATCTGAGCACTAAAATCAACATTTATGTGCCTTGAGAAATAAATTCAATTAATTCTAACAACTTACTGTATCATCCTACTTGCCGTCAAATACTGGCATTCATTCTCAGAAAAAAGGTGTTTGCATTTTTCCCATTTTATGATTTGATCTCGCATTGAATGCATTTTAGTATGTAGTACTTGTTGACGCCATCACCCAAAAGAGTGCTTTGAAAACCAAACTTATCTTCATCGGGTCATCAACATTGGTCGAAACTAAGGAAGTAATCAAGTATGTGTAGAGTTCCTAATAAGTGCAATTGACAGATACCTAAGACGAGTGAAGGTCCCTCGTTGACTACCTAGACTTATTTTCATCGACATATCAGACAATTGGGGAACAAAGGGGATTAGGGTCTACGTAAAAGAGGAACAATATTTTGATAGCGAGCACTATGTCAATACTATAAAGAGAATGAGGCCTCTTAGAGATAACTTTTGATGCGACTAAGACATAACCTTTACATGGTCGATCAGTCGATCGGAGGAAACAAGAAATAAAGAAAAGAATAGACTTGGTTCCTAGGTGTTATAAAAGGTTGACCAAGCGATGGATAAAGCTCACAGGCCAACATTTGAGGCGAACAAATTACAAGGACTTAGGTTGGGACCAAAACATGGGCAACACATGTGTAACATGAAACATCTACCAAAGCACATGTCAAAATTTGCAAAGTGCTCATTAGGCCACATGTCACCAATTTCAAAACATTTACCAAGACTTTGAAGAACATGAAAGTGAAACATAAGATATGCATCAAGAATCTTAAGAAACTAAATGTAAAACATAAGACATCTTTTAGGAAAGAAAGTGTAAAACACAAGACTTCTTTCAAAGTCCTTACAAAAGTGAATGTAAAACATAGGAAAGAAAAGTATGCTTGAAACATTTTGAGGTATAAATATGAATCCATTAAATACATAATCCAAATTCAAAAATTAAAATGAGAATGCAAGTGTAAGACATGTCAGTTCACAAAAAATGTAATGGATGGAAATAAGGTTCACTAGTTTATGCATGGAAACTAGGAATTAAATCCATTTCACAACAATCACACTTAGGAGGAGAACAAACTAAATAGGCTCAATCTCAAACTTATTAGGAAAGTGTTGAGTACAAGGTGAATTCGATACTCCTTGATTAAGTTGAAATTGAGCAATTGAAAAAATGTGAATTGATTGAAAATTGAATGTAAAGAACCAGGGATAACTTTAAGAAACCCCCCCAGGCAACTGTGTAGAATCCTGGCGAATCAGACATTATTTTCGGGGGGAAATTTTCATGTCGATGGCGAAATTTTTTTTTAAAATGGGGAAAAAATTATTTTGTATTGGCGATTATTTTTCTAGGGTACGAAAATTCCATAAATTTCTGGCGAATAATACCTTGTTCTATGGGGAAAATATTTATTGTGGGAGGCGAATAATTTTTGTTAAAAGGAACAAATATATAATTGTATGAGCGAAAATTTTTACTCCAAATGAAACATTATTTAAATGTATTGGCGATTTTTATCCACCGCTTGAAAATTATTTAAATGTATTGGCAATTTTTATCCACCGCTTGAAAATTATTTAATTTGTTTTGGCGAATATTTTGTTATTTATGGAAAAATATATAATTTATTGGCGATTTCATGAATTCATTGCCATTAATAGACAAGGCACATCACATCACATCAGTACATCACATCACATAAATTCATAATACAATGAGTCCAGACTCTGCACGATGTATCAATAAGCGCGACCTCTTTGACACGTGACGGGTGACACATACCTAAAATCTATCAATGTTTTTAAACCGTTCGATGATCATAGATCAATGGCTGAAATTTTATTTTGGCCCAATTTTATGAAGAGAACATAGCTCACCAGAAAGTGCCTCGAATGGAATTGGATTCAATAGACACGTATCAAATGTCACAAATCACGATCGATAATTTCGTTCATTTAATATATATCTTTTCACTTACGACAATCCACTCTGTCCCACGACTTCCAATGTGATACTTGCCAATTTGGTATTGGTTCATAGTTGTTTCCATTTTCGCACAATAGTGCATTAATGGGAAAGATTTGCAGAGATACGAAAGATTTAAATATTTTTATAGCAATTAATACAGATAAAGAAGAAATTATTACAATCAAGAGCTTCAACAATTTATATATGATCTCTGCTTCTTTCATCTTCAATTAGCCTTTGCCATTTGGTAGATAAATCGTCAGAGCTTCAACTCACGGTATTTTAGGTTTATAGGCTCAGGTTGTTTAATTTGTTAATCTGTTTTCTCAAGATGGACACTCCCATCTTCTTGAGAAGCATTTCTGCAGAGGACCAGAGAGCCTTTCTAGGCTCCGTTAGAGACCCAACCCTCCAATCAGTCTGCAATGAGGTTGGGTGGTTCACCAATGAGGCTCTGCGGATGGTGTTGGGCAGAGAGTTTCTGCGAAATGAAAATAGGTACCGTGTTAACAAGAACATTACATCCCACTTCTTAGCGTCTCTTCTGGACTTGGAAGGAGACAAGGTGGATATGCTAATGCTGTCGAGGAAGGTTTTTAAGGAAGAATTCCTTGGAGACGACATTACTCTTGTCGTCCTTGTTGAAGTAGGGGTGGGGATCCCTTGGGTAAGTGAATTATGCAAGCTTCTCCTCCCTGACCAAGCAGTGCCAGTGGCCAGGCAACTGTTTCTCCTAAACCTAAATGTGGAGCAGCTGACGCGTCACAGAAAATGGGCACGGATTGACAGGGACTTCCTCCGGAAATGGTTCCTCCTGGACCACTTTCCAAACTACATGTGGCTTGAAGAATTCTCTCAGCTTATGCTGTCTGAAGAATTCTACATGGAAGGAGGGCCAGATTCTTAGGGCAAAATTATAAACAATTCCACTACCCATGTCGGGTGCCCTAGCCCCGATCCCCTGTAGTTTTTTTTTCCTATGTCCTCGAACCCTAACAGGCTCAGTGCCAGTGGCTCACTCATTTTGGCTTTTAAGTTTTTGGGGGACTCAAGTCTTAGACGAAAAAATTGTAAATTTCAAAAGCATAAATATTAATGATAATTTTTCAAATTCCAGTTTGCCTCTTACAGTCTTATGGATATAAAAATACTTTCTATGATTCTATTTCATTTTTATTAATTAATTTCTTTCAAATGTTTTTTGTAAATGAGCTATGTTTTTCAATTATTTGTTAAACAATGGAAACAAATTTAATACTGTGATCTTTTTTATGTAATGTTATAAAAAAAAAATTCAATTCGTTCATTAATTATTTGTACATTGATTATGGTTAATTATAATTTTATAAATATATAGTCATTCAAAATACAAAATTTCAAAAGTTTCAAGATACAAAAGTTTATCGGTAAAGATTTTTTCATTCTATTAATTCAAAAGTTTCAAGATACAAAATTTGCAGTCATTCATGCATAAATGCAGACAGAGAGAAAACCATACTTCCTACAGCTTATAACAAGCAAACAAAAAAACCAGTTCATTGTCGATAGGCCGCTCACTCCGTCTCACTATCCCACTGGGTCGCCTCCTCCTAGTCCCTTCCCTCCTCGAAGGTCGTTGCTTTGGCTTTCCCTTTTGCCGCTTCAACTTTCATTTTTGGAATGCAGTTTAGGCACCCGAAGTTGGGGTCACCCTCCAAGCTTGCCAGTAGCTATATGACCCTTCCTTCTTCAGCCCTATCTCTCAATTCCCTACCAACCTCCATCCTTGCCACCACATGCAAAGCCTTCAGGACTTCATCCACCCTGGTTAATTTCACAAAGAGTTTCATCGCTTCCCACCCCACTCGGGCACATTCACGGCACTAGTATTTGATTTCATCCTCTGGGCCACGAATAAAAGGAAGTAATTCGTCCTGGTCGTTCCCTTCGTTAATTCGAATGCCAACTCCCGACACCACCCACTCCAAGATTGAATCCAGGTTAATAAAAAAATCCCCATCAATCAATTTGACCAATGTGAGTTTTACCTTTTCCACCTCTGGTTCAAATTCACAGGCCCACGCCAGAATCAGAGAATAAACATCCATGTTAGTTCGATACTGGTGACTGATATGTGCCACCTCCTCCGCAAGCATCAGTCGAGATGCCACCCACAACTTCTCCTCCTTAAACTTGAACAATCCTTGTATTCGTTTATCAGATACTTTGCCCAAAAAGGGTACCAACTTCTTGTCTGTTCAAAGTGTGAAATTGGCCTCCATGGTCACCTGCAATTTCAAAAGCACTTCTTGCAAAAAATGTCTTACAGAAGCTACGATTCTACGAACTACAGATTTGTTCTGCTTCAAAGCTAAAATTGGTACACAGATCAAAAGGTAATAAATTCTGCCTCTGTCTTAACTCTTATAGGCCGGGTAATGAATGTGCACGATAAGGAATTAATGCCATGAGATCAAGAAAAATATTTCCTTCCATCCTCCCCTTCCTTCATTCGTGCGACATGCTGCAGACAACTCCTTCTGCAACAATTAATCACCACCTTGGCATTTGTACTTTCCAAATTTGCTCGCCTTAACAGGTTGAGGACTGCACATTTTTAAAAATTAATACACTAAATTTATGTTGAACTTATATATATATTTTTAAACTATTTTTAAAAATTATATATCGTAAACATATTTTCAAAGAATTTTGTTAAACTTTAAATTAATATTCTAGATTTAATATTGAATGTTTTCTTTTTTATATTAAACTTTTACCTTTCAAATTGCATATCAAAATTTATATTTTTATTTAGTTATTTGTTTTATTCTAGAATCTAAGTTTCATGTTTTATACTATTTTTGAATTTTAAATTTTTACAAATAATATTAACTATATTTAATAGTTATTTTAAATTATTGCACATCTTTAATTACAAATAATATTAACATTATATTTAATAGTTATCTCAAACTATTGTAGTTTGCACATCTTTAAAATTTAAATGTCTCTTATTATGGGACCAACGACATCTGACATCACTCAAGTTTTCAATAGGTATCATCGTCCGTCGGATGAGCAAAGATCAACGACTTAGGGTGGATTTCGGCCCAAATGTGGGTAGTGAACACATTTGTGAGAACTTCGTCCGGAATTGAACATTGTAAATTTAATTAAATATAATTAAGTCTATAGTCTATAGACTATAAATCTCTTTTTCAGGCGAAATTTTAAAATGATTAAATAGACTTTAAAAACAGAACCGAAAAGTGACACGAGTATGGTGACGTGCCAGAAAAATGGCAGAAGTCATGGGACCCACTTCATCTGAAAACAAGTACCGTCAACCATTGGATGAACAAAGATCAACGACTTAGGGTGGATTTCAGCCCGAATGTGGGAAGTGAACACCTTTCTGAGAACTTCGCTCGGAATTGGACATTTTAAATTTAATTAAATATAATTAAGTCTATAAAGCTTTTTTTCGGGCGAAGGTTTAAAATGATTAAATAGACTTAAAAATCAAACCCGAAAAGTGACACGAGTATGGTGACGGGCCAGAAAAATGGCAGAAGTCGTGGGACCGACTACATCTGAAAAAAGGTACCATCAACCATTGGATGAACAAAGATCAACGACTTAGGGTAGATTTCGGGGAGAATGTGGGAAGTGAACAACTTTCTAAGAACTTTGCCTGGAAAAGTGACACGAGTATGGTGACGTGCCCGAAAACTGGCAGAAGTCATGGGACCCACGACAACTGACAACAGGTACCATCGTCCGTTGGATGAGAAAAGATCAACGACTTAGGGTGGATTTCGGCCCGAGTGTGGGAAGTGAACACATTTGGGATAACTTCGCCTGGAATTGAAACGTTTTAAATTTAATTAAATATAATTAAGTCTATAGAGCACTTTTTCGGGAGGAAGTTTAAAATTATTAAACAGACTTAAAAAACAGACCCGTAAAGTCACAACAGGTACTTTGGTCCCTCGTCCGTTGGATGAGAAAAGATCAACGACTTAGGGTGGATTTCGGCCCGAATGTGGGAAGTGAACACATTTGGGAGAACTTCGCCCGGAATTGAACGTATTACATTTAATGTCCTTAGAATTTATACTGAAGTAGTGAATGTTTTGTCCTTCGGCATTGAATAGTTATTAATAATAATTAATAAAATTACAACATGATTCTTAATGTCCTCGGAATTTATACCGAAGTAATGAATGTTTTGTCCTTCGCCATCGAATAGTTATTAATAGTAATTAATAAAATTACAACATGATTCTAGATATTTTGCCCTTTAGGTTTTACTTTTCTACTTTTCGGAGTTTTCAAAATAAGAGACTCATAAATCATAATCATCTTTCATTTCATGGACAAACCTGTAAATCGAGGGAGATTCAGAAACAACTACTAGATTGAGGAATGCAAGTTGCAACAGAGACTGTCTGCGCCAATCTAGTGAAATAGAAATTCCAATTTCCAGGTAAAATCTAGAACACCTACATCCCGCCTTTTTTGCTTTTGGTAATCTCGTGGTCTAATTTGAGGGTTAGCAATTTTTAGGTTTTTATCTAGCATTATTTTGAATTATTAACAATAATAGTGATGGGAAAAATGGGAAGCAGTAGTTCAACAAGAAGCCAAGTGAAAAACAAAATGTACCTAACTGAACTAGTTAAAACACCAGGTTTCACTGATGAATACCATGATATTTATGACCCTGCTATCCATGGTGAAAAGCGTATCATAGATATTAGATATACATTGTCTAGAAAGGCGGCAAATGCATCTAGGGCAAAATTTACTGTTTTCAACCCAATGTTAAAACAAAAAACAAATAAAATCGCATCGTGATGTTGGATTGGGAAGAATGGTGTAACTTGAAGTATTCCCTGGCCCTGATTTTGTCATGGTATGCACCAAAAATTATGATGAAGATAAAAAAACAATTGTCAATAAAAATACAAAAGAGGAAATTCTATCCATAAATGAGGGCGAATTTGCTCGTTTGTTGAACCTAGGATTTGAAGCCCAAAACTTAAACGTCCAAATTGACCTTGAAAAATTGGCAGGGAATTATGAGAGTCTCGATCCAAGTCGCAAAGATTCATTTATCAAAGCTCTAATAAAGAGTGGTACTGGTATTGTGTTGGATTAGAATCATAAGCCTCCTTATGATTCTAACATTTTCGTTCCATGGGTTGGGGATACTATTTCCTTGCTGTCGTTTTTCTTGGGATTGGAAAATGATAGGGAAGTGGGTGCAAGCCTTCTTGAAATGATTTATAATATCCATTGTGCAGGTCAGCCAGTAAGATATACTTTTAATGAGCACATTGTAAAATCTATGCAAAAACAATTACTAATGATAAAAAAAGGTTCTTGTAAGACATTTAGGTTCTCATCCTACTTGTGCTATCTCCTTCTATCCAAGTATCATGCAATATTCAAGACCAACAAGCTTCAAATTGTGAGCTATAAGATTGATGAGAAGACTGGGAAGAGAACAAAGTGTCCAATATATGATTGGACACCAAAGATAAGGATGCATGATAACAAAAAGAACTACAACCATTTTGTAGACTTCTTTTTGGCACAAATGTATAATGAAATTACAAGCACTCCAATGCCTAGGTTGCCTGTGTCTTGTAGAGATTGCATTCAACTCAGAAGTCAAATAGAATTGGCTGACTGGTTCTTCATGGAAGAATTCACTATGCTAAAGTTTTATGGATCGACAGTAAAACCATACAGACTTCCAGTACATGTGGTAGAGAGGGTATTTGCATTAGAGTATGTACATCGATTGGAGAGCACAGATAGGCACTTCCATGGTCAGCAAAAGAAGAGCATATTTCCTTCCTTGCCTTTCTCATGTGGAGGGTTCATATTTGAGAGAAAAGCATTCAATGTGGCACATGATTTTTTGACAGTTTTTAACTTTGCTGATGAGGGTCTCTGGCAGTATGATCCAATCGGTGTAGTTCAAGCAAGGCTTAAGAAAAATGGGAACTCTTTAGCATTATGTCAACATGAAAGTAAACCATTACTAGAAAAGTTTAGAAACATGGACTCCTGGGATGAGGTTAAAAAAGAGATGGAGAAAATTACAGCTGACAATAACATTTCAATAGAAAAAATTTCATCACAAATTATGGCATTGCAAATGCACACATAGAGGACAACAGAGGAGGGCCAGGGCATTCAAAATAGGAGGTCCTACAATTTCTACCTTAAATATGATAATCCATCTAAGAAATCTATTCCCAAATCAATTTTGCATGAATGTAAAGAGAATTATTGGACTCAAACCAAAATAAATGATTTTTGGACTATGAGGAAGAATCTCGGGGAACCAAAGACAAGTGCAGAATTTGAGAGCATCGACGAGGATGCAGAGTTTAGAAAATTGTGGGATATGGAGCTTGGAAGAATTGAAGATGATGAGAATGAGGTTGCTGTTGAGCCCCCTCCAACAACTACTATAGTCCCAAAAATATTAGGTGGAGTCAATGAGTCCATGAAAGAAAAATATAGCAAAGGGGCAGACCTTGTGGAAAAAATGGGTTTTGAAGGTGGTGGTCTAGGTGCCAGAGGAGAGGGAATTTGGTATCCACTTCAGGTACAACTTCCATCATAGTCAAAATCAAAAGGTCATCTTAAACCAGTCATTGGACTTGATTCTTCAGATTCATCACGGATAGGTACTACTCATTACCCTCAGGGTCCACCTATATTTGTTTCAGGTTCAAATTCACAACCACCACCACATCATGGTATTCCCATTGGTGGTGAATCAAGTACCATTGCCACTGGTGGGGAATCTGGGGATAGTATTCCTATTATTGTTCAGTCAAGTGCCACTATGATTGGTGGGGTTGGCATGGGTACTACTACTGATACTAGTTGTCTTGGTGTTGGACAAGGGAAACAACAAAATATCTCTCGCAAGAGGCCACTAGAGGTAGATACTCAATCTCATACTATTGAGAATCCTATATCAAGTGCCACTGACACTACAAATCAATCACTTGCAGCTTCAGATCACACACCTCAAAAGACTATGAAAACTACACATGAAAGTGTCAGTGGGAGTGGGACATCATCAGGAACTGTTGTTGGTAATCCTAGTCAAGCATTAGTTAAAACCACAGGAATAAGTGGAACTAGAGCCTATGGTATTCCTATGTCACCTTTCAAACATTCAATTGCTTCAACAAGCCCAAATTTTCAATTTCATGATTACTATGAAAAATATGAACACACAACAAAAGCAAATAAAGAAAAAAAGAAAGCATTTCATAGGGTTTTTGTGTTTGGAGTTTTAAACGAATAACCTGCAAGGAACATGGTATTTCCAACATATGACCCACAGAAAGATATGATGGAGATCATGGTTGTTATGCCCCAGGCCCCATCTAAAGATAAAAATCCACCACACAGTCAGATAGATCCCTCTCAATTTCAAGTTAGCACCCTCCAAATGGATTTTTCCAAAGTACATAATGTGGACAAAATTAGTGTGTCAAAAAGGACTAACAAAGTGGTCTACACTTCACTGCTAAAGGTGGAGAGAGAAAAAAATAAATTGGAGAAACAAATAGAAAAGTTACAGGTAGACCTGGAAAACAAAAAATAAAGGAGGAAAGCAGCAGATAGCAAGTGCAATGATTTACAAAAAATGATAAAAAATTCGGGCTCTGCAGTAGAAATTGCAGAGCAGGAGAAGATGGATGTAGAATTGAAGGACCTGACAGAAAAACTGGCTAAAAGCAGTAAAAAATTGTTGAGGAAAAAACCAGTTTTCAAAAATTATACAAAAGTTATGAGTTTGCTGCCGCTGAAATGAGAAAATTACAGGACCTATTGGATCATGGGAAGGAAAAAGAAAAACATTTGCAAGAGGAAGTAGAGGAAGAAAGAAAAAAATGTGCACAAATGAAAGAAGACCTGCACAATGCAAATGATAAAATAAAAACTCTGGAGGATAGATTGAAAGATAATATGAAAAATACAACGAAGTATATACAAGAAAACATTTGGAGGCAAATAATGCAGAGGAGTGAAAAGTTGTGTGAATGGTTTCAATTGACTGAAAGTATGAGACTAATTTATATAAAAATGAAAGGGCACTATGAGAAGAGCACACATGTTTATTCAAAAGAGGATATGGCAAAAAAGATTCTGAAAGTAGTCTACAGTTCTAGTGACAACTACTTGGCATCCAAGGGAATTAAGAGCCGCATTGATGCCAAATTTAAGACATCATCTATCATTCAAAAATGCCATAAGCTAAGGGAAACAACATAAGTTATGGAAAGTTGTGGAAAAAAGATATTGAAGCTGCAAGAAAGAAAAATAATTTAATTAAACTTGGTTTGCCTAAGCCTGTTGACACATCAAATAAATTCATTGGAGAAGAAGCTATCAAAAAAAGCATGGAGATAAAAATGAAGTCTGATTTAGACTTGCTTCCAAAGGACACAACTCCCCAAAGCTTTCTGGAATTCATCCAACCATTTACAACTCTAAATTCGGTATTGGATGAAACAGTGATGTCAAGTAAATCTTCTAAATATGGAATACTGACGGAGTTGGAGTTGACTTTCCATAGTTTACAGAATTTTGACCTTCCATCAAATGAAGAGTGAAGCACCCTACAAAAACTGGCACAAAATTCTTAAGAATCATAGTATGTATTGCACAATTTTCTTCTTTTACTCTTAATTTCAAGGTTTTATGTTTTTTCTGTTTGCTATTTTGCTAATCCAGCCTATGAATCTATTTTATGAATAGGAAAAAAAGAGCACTTGCTATTGCTATTTTGCTAATCCAGCCTATGAATCTATGATGCACAGAGAAAAACTTCAGCCAGTAAATTTGTATTCTTAAATTCTCCCTTGCTTTAACATTTATGCATTTCTCTATTTCTGATTAGTAGGTTTTTAGGCACTGCTATTATCTATGTTTAATTTGTCATGGCGTGAATTAATATTTAATTTTGAACTCTGTTTTTTGAACATGAGACATCAAACATGTAGCAGATGTTAAATTGCTAATACGACCTGTGATGGCCATATAAATCTATGCCAAGTTTGTGATTTTGATGTTCAGTCTTCACATGTTGCAAACTTGCAATTCAACCTGAAGCTATTGTTGCTCCCTTGTTTCTATAAAAGGGAATTCAGGGTCATTTGCAAAGGGTTCTGAAAATTTGTATTCACTTTTGCATGGACATTGGAGAATCACACAGGAGCTGTTGTTGCTCTCTTGTTTCTATAAAAGGGAATTCAGGGTCATTTGCAAAAGGTTCTGAAACTTTGTATTCAATTGTGCAATTTGCATGGAGAATCACATAGATTGGTGTATTACTATTGAATGAATTGTATCATATGGCTATATTTTGAAAGAATTAATGAAAATCTAAGTTCTCGACATGTGTTTACTATTGGATGAATTGTATCATATGGTTCTGAAATGTATCACATAGATTTGAGACTCAAACATGTATAAATAAACAATAAACATCTCTGTATCAATAAACACATTATGGTTTTTTTTTATTATGCTATTTTAAATCTGGAAATAGAAAGTTGAAAAATAGAATTACAAATCAATATTAAATTCTAATTGCAAAAAGTAATATGCTTTTGTAATATGAATGATGAGATACAGTAATAAGATTAATAAATACCAATCTCTTACAGTTGTCATTCATCCTCATCAAATTTAGAGCTTTCTTGATTCTTGTCTGTGGTTTGAGTTTCTTCACTCCGAGACTGCATACCTTTGCCGAACTGCATCTCAATGCTACCAGTAGGTGACGGTCCAATACATGGGGCAATAGTCCCACTGGCACTTTGGTTTGAAGTGTTGCCCAAACCTCTTCTTTCACATTTGGACTTCCAGATTTGCAGTGCCCTATCGTAAGGAAAAGAGTGGACATCATACCTAGATGTATAGAGCCTCAAGGAATTTTCCAAATTTTTGTCTAGTTTGTATCTTAGTTTTGATTTTAGGAACCCCAAAGCACTGAAAACTCTCTCATCTTCCATCGAACCCAATATCATGGTAAGACATAAATAAGAAAGCTTCACATATTCGGGCATTAAATCACACAACGTTTTATTCTCAGCTATAGTTTTCCAAAGCCTTGTTACTAATCCCTCTTCGCGGGGGTTCTACATTTTGGCATATTGTTCTCTCATAGTGTATGCAAAACGAGATGATTTCTCTCGAAGATGAGTTTCGTCTAATATTCCATTTATAGTTACTCCATTCAATTCTCTGGATATGCAAAATTGTTTTATCAAAGTCAGTAGCTTAATTCGAAAATCGACTGCACTGTTGAGGCTCCAATAATGAGGAAACACGATAGACATGGATTCGAGTAGGTTGTCAGGAGGGAATCTGCTTCTAATTTGTGAGGAAAGATCATACACAATTTTCTTCACAGAAGTAGTTATAGTCTCAACAATCTTGTTGAAATCTTCCCTTGTAACTCTTGCTAGTTGCTTCCTGGGGTGCTTTCTTGGTTCCTCAAGGTCGACCATGGCATAGAAGTGCATTGGTATCTCAACTCCCCATACATTGGCACATACCTCCCCGTCTGCACCGATTTGTAAAAAATTATCAGGATTGTTCAAATCTGTGAGTGTCCGCCACTTAACAAATTTTTCATCAAATAGTGTTGGTTGATTTCGATAGAGATTATCGAGGGTCATGCATGTCATCTTACGCAGCGTAGCATATTCTGCAATATACAAAGCTCTTTTTTGGGCAACCTTCATAATATTTCTCATTTCCTCTAGCATGGGTAGAAGAGTTGCTAAAGTTAAGAGTGTCTCTAAATTACTTAACCTGCTAAGAAGTTCAGAAAATTTCGATTGATCTGATTCGTCACGAGTTGTGTGAAATAGTCCAATCAAGGATGGATATTCTGAAAACACTCGATGCGCTAGACCATCCAAAGAGATCCATCTGGTATCATTATCCTTGAGAAGCTTGTTTCCATCAGTTATTCCATCAGCAAAATGTTGAAATTCCATAAATCGCTTGGGACTTCGACAGAAGTGTGAGTAGAGCTCTCTGATTAAAATTTTAAATTTTTTAACCGAAGGAAACTTGCTCACAATTCCAAAAGCTAGATTCATTCTGTGAGCCATGCAGTGAATTGCAGTAATGTACGGTGCAAATGAAGTTTCAATCTTTGTACAAAGACCATTCCTGTGACCTTGCATTATTGAAGCTCCATCTGCTCCAACAGAAACCAATTTTTTGGCTACCGTCATGTCATCCATACCTCAATATTCAATTAAACTTCTCTTTACTAGTTGAAATAAATTTTCCGCTGTCGCACTCTCCTTTATTTTAGCAACAGATAGTAGATGAGGTTGGCGGGTATGATTCTCTACAGTATAAACATGCATGCATACCCATGAAGTATTGTCTACTACCGTAACTTCATTTAAAGAAAATGCAATAAAGTTTGACTCTCTTATTTTTTCCTTTACATCTTCTTTTTCAGCCTCAACAAGACAACTTGCCCATTCCCATCCACTGTTTACTGACCAGTGTCTATTAGGATAGTTAGGAACTTTCAAAAAGTGTAATAAACCACTAATTGATGGGAAATCTGTCATAGCACGCCCTCTGCTCAAAATATAAAAAACAACGCTTAACTAAACATATTTTCCTAGTTGTTCTATTTGCATTGCTTTCCAAAAACAACTTCAACATATTTTCCTAGTTGTTCTATTTGCATTGCTTTTCCAAAAACAACTTCAATAGAACCTTTAACTTCAACAGGCTTCGTCTGTATTTTCTCATGAAAATAATACTCTTCGACATTCCTCACATGCTTACATTCCTCCTTTGTTTTCCATCTTATCACTGATTTTTCAACCCTGTCTATCATTTGTTTTTCATAAACTTTACCCATATGCTTTTCTATGGTGTCAAATTTTAGCTGCAACCTAATTTCCTTGTTATGTTGTTAAGTACAAATCTTACACCTACATTCTATTGGAGGCTCGCCTTCGATTGGATTCTCCACTAGTTCAATGAATGGATACTTTGATGCCCAATTAATTTGAAAATTCCTTACTGACATATCCCACTCCCGATCCTTTTTTGATTGTGGTTCACCCTTTTTTGATATGGCTTTTCTTTTCCCCTTCTGTGCATTATCATCAATGGCATTATCACCCAAGTCGATTATATCATTCCGGCTAACTTGGGTATCTACTAGATAATCTTCTTCAAGATCATCCTGATCTGAGATATCAGGTTCACCGTCGTCTTCAACATGCGGTGCAGGTGGCAAATTTTGTACTTGTACTTGTGATGATGTACCTTTTTGATTTTCACCACAATCTTTTCCAATGCCAAAGTACGAAGATAACGTTCTGCTTTTTGTTGGCCTCTCCTGGCCTTCCCCACCTTCAGGTTTCCTACCCCTCTTCCTATTCGACATCTCCAACAAAATAAAGGCTGCCAAAAAAATATCAATTTGTTGAAGAAGCAATAATAGACTATAATGTATAATATACCAATTCAAAAATATGATCGCTCACCTTTAGGCTTTAGGTCACTAGCAGTCGCCAATGCAGTCAACAACAATGATTTTCCTTGGTCTGAAACTTCGCTATTGATTAGAATTCAGAGCCTAGAACCCACCAGATTGTGTTGAGATAGATCTGATATTTGCATGTATTTATACCAATCCTTATATGGCGAATTCCGCGAGAATTTTATATGGTATACAAATATTTGGTGAATCTCGCGTAACTATAACATGACTTATGTAATTTTCAAGGCGATTATAGGTCATCCAAATACGACTTATGTAATTTTTGAGGCGATTATAGGTCGTCCAAATAATAGGCGAATACAATATAGTTGGCGAAAGTTGGGGTGAATGGAGACACGCATTGACAAGATGTCGGGCGAATTGGGTCCCCCTAGCTAACAAATCTTCACATGCCTATAGGCGAATTAAGGTCATCTATTAAGGCAACCTTAGAGAGTGTAGGCGAAAAAATTAAATTTACCGTGTGTCCACCATATATTGTATTGGCGAAATCATCGCATAGAAACATTTAATTGCATAAAACATATGGCGATCGGGCCGTGACTTTGACAGAAATTGATAATGTTCTGGCGACATGGCCACCCCCAGTCGGTACAAAATATTCGCCATTGGCGAATATTCGCCATTGGCGAATATTCGCCACTAAAGTAAACTTTGTAAAGAAGTAGGGCTAGAAGGTGCAAAACTGGCAATGGACAACATAAACAAGCAAATGCAGAACTAATAATCGCATAACCAACCTAGATCTAGAAAGGGGATGTAGAGAACGACATGTGTTTGAAATTTGGACTCAAAAATGTGGGACAATGGTGCTTGGGATGACCTTGTCCAACTCGATAATTTCTAAGCACCAAACTAGATCTAAAAACCTGAGACTTCTCTGCTTCCTGCCAAACTAGAACCTAAATTAGGAGGACAATGGCGCCCCAAGCACCCTTGTCTAAAGGATTCTTGATGAAATTTAGAGAGGTCCTCTACCTCCAAGTCTTGATCTCTTTGTCGAATAAGGACTCTATCAAAAGCCTATAGTTGAACCTGTATCTGCACACAAAAGGAGAAAATGATGTTTGGGGACTGTAAAGGGGTTTGCCTTAGTCAAACCACAAGTTAGGACTCAACCCTATAACAATGATGAATTGGAATAGAAATATAAATTGAAATGCTTAATTGAAATTATTGCACCTTCAACTGATAATGTAATGCTCTTAGGATAAGTCTTCCATGTGTTGATGCAATAACATGATAAATCATAATAAAATCATAATTGAAAATATAATTGAAGATGCCTTGATGTAGCTTGCTACTCTTTAAACTCAGATCCGCTCTTGAATGAAACTTGTAGATGTAAGAATGATGAAGGAATGTTATAATGTAAGAATATGACGATGGAATGTGAACCAAGGGAAAAATCCTATGCAAGGTTAAATTGTCATTTCAAATAAAAAACACAAAACATACAAATGAAAGACATGAACAAGAATCTATTATACCTTGACAAGAGAGTTCTCTTGTTCCTCCGATTTGGACTCTTGATGAAGCCAAGAATGCGCCACTCCTTAGCTTGATTAGATTGGTCCAATGTAGATATGTGGTTGGCTCTCTAAGGTGTGCACAAATGAGGATGGGGATGGATAGATGGATGAAAAAGTGAAGTTGTGGATGATGATCCAAATGGCTAAGTATGCAAATGAGGATGATTCGACTATAGTTTGGGTACCTAGATGGATTTAACTAAGCAAATTAGCAACATGCACTTACAAGATTTGGAGATGATAAACAAGGGGATGGAGTCCTCAATTTATAGGAAAAGAGGAGAAGAAACAAAGGGCTAAAATTGACCCAAGATGAAGGGCCAGGATTCCATGTGAGCCCACACATGGCCCAAGAGGAGGTGACAAGACAAGTGTGGAGACCAAGAGATATGCCTTAAAAAAGAATTTATTGTCTCCACACTCCTCAAGGATCATTGGGAAGACTTCCCAATGTGCCTAGGGAAGACACAGGAATAAAATATTCCTTGAGGGATGGGGATGAGGAATTAAAAATTCTTCAAAAAGGATGATCATAGGGATTGGACGAATAAGGAGGAATTAAAAATTCCTTGGAGGATGGGATGTCTAGAGGAATGTGAGATTTTGAAAATATCACATTCACCTAGGAAAAGGGCATTTAAGGAAGGTGGTTGGATGGAAGGGACAAAGAGTTGACTTTATGGCTAATCATGAGGATTAGCCACTAGCAACTCATTAGGAGAGGGATTAGAAGATTGATTAGGTGGGATTAGGGTAGATAGGATTTGTAGGAGGATTTGACTAGGATAGAGAATGAGTGGAGGGAATAAAAAATTAGAAGAATAATGATAAGTGATATTAGGGGGCTTCTAGAAGAATTCATTATGTTAATGATGGGTTAGGAAAAAGGTGATTTGTAGCAATCACCTAGATTAATTAATTAATTAAAAGGAAGAATTTGGAGAGAATTAATTTTAGGGATTTTAGAAGAATAAAGGTAGATTGATTTATTAAATAAATCAATCAACAGACTATAGTGACAACATTAATTATATTTAATTAATATTGAGAAGGAATATGAATTGGCACAATTAATTGTTGGTGTAATTATTTATTCTTATAGGATATAATTACACTTTACTTAAGTTAGCTTAGGATAATGCATCTCATCGTAGTTTGGATATGAGACACTTAGAGAAGTGTGCACATAGGGATGATGCTTGTAGGAGAAATTCCACTTTCTGTGGTCTTATCTTGCTGTTACATTCCACATTCGGTGGGTCATCCACCTCTTGTGGAATATTATATTATTTCTCCTACCTACCCCTACTTTTTCTTACCTACCCTTGTTTCTCATTGAGCCACATGTCATTATTGTGTGCTCACATATCCATTTGGCCTTGCCTATATATGTAGGCCTATATTAATTATATTGGTTAAACCAGTTGATCATTTGTATATTGATGAGAATACAGTTTGTTCTTGTCATATTATTGTCTCTTTTATGTGCTTTTCATTGCGCCCTTCATCTTGGAAAAATCTCACATGGTATCAGAGCCATTGGGGCTTCATTGATTGGTTTTGGGAGACATCTTGGAAGACTTCTATTTTCTGATCTAAGGCACTGTGCGTTTTGGAGGCATCCTAGGGCGTTTTAGACCTCACCATTGCATCTGGGAGGTCGTTTCCTTAAAATAGGTTCTTCACAATAGTGGATACTTGACTCGGGTGCCTCTTATCACATGGGTTCTACAAAGGAGTAGTTTTCTTCATTGGAGCCATCAAAGGTACCACACATTTACATAGTTGATGATACACAAGTTGAGGTTGAAGGGAAAGGTTCAATTGACATGGATAATGGAACATTTGAGAATGTTCTTTATGTTCCTAACTTGTCTACCAATCTTCTCTCTATCTACCAAATCATCTCACTATGGGATGGGAAAAAGGTTGAGTTTACACCTGATTCAGTTGTGGTAAAGGAACTTGATAATGATGCCTTGGTAGCAGTGGGACAAGTCAATGACAAATCAAGACTTTATTCATTCTCCCACTTTGTGCAAAGTTCTCCTTCTAGGGCCTTGCTTACTCATTCAAATTCAGAAAGTAAGCTATGGCATGAGCGGTTTGGTCACCTCAACTACCACTATCTTCAGTAGCTTAGCACTAAAGACATGGTCACGGGTCTACCTTGAATCATTTTTTTAGAGGGTGTATGTTTAGGGTGTTCCATGGGCAAGTATCCCGAGGATAAGTTTGATAAGGGGAAAGCTTGGAGAGCTTTGGAAGTTCTTCAACTTGTTCACAACGATGTAGTAGGTCCATTTCCACCACCTTCATTTAGTAGGGCCTGCTATGTCCTCACCTTCATTGATGACTACTCCCGCTTCACTTGGGTCTATTTTCTTCTTCATAAGAGTGAAGTGTTTGACAGATTTCTCAACTTCAAGGCTCATGTGGAGAAGCAATCAGGGAAAGTGGTCAAGATTCTTCACACAGATAATGGAAGGGAATATGTGAACAAAAGGCTTGAGAATTTTTGTACATTTGAGGGGATTGATCTTTAACATTTTGTTGCCTACACTCCACAACAGAATGGAGTTGCAGAACGTAAGAATAGAACTCTCAAGAAAATGGCTAGTTGTATGATACATGCACATTCTCTTGATCTCGCCTTTTGGGAAGAGGCTATCAGTTGTGCCACACACATCCAAAATTGGGTTCCTCACAAAGCTTTGATAGGTATTACTCCTTTTGAGGCTTGGGCTCGTATGAAACCGATTGTGAGACATTTCAGAGTCTTTAGGTGTCTAGCATGGGCTCGCATTCCTCCACAAAAATGCAAGGCATTGGAACCTCGGAGTAGGCCTTGTATTTTTATTGGATATACCGAGGGTGTTAAGGCACATTGATTGATGGATCCAGAAACACATGAGGTGTTTATTGAGAGGAGTGTTCATTTTGAAGAAAGCTCTCCTAGCTTAGCCTCCCTTCCTCCTCTACCTTCTTCCATTGTGGATAGTGATGAGAGTGATTTAGATGGTGAGACTCCTTCAACTCTGACTCGCAGGGTTACACCTCTGCAGGGTCCACTTGTAGTTCGGGAGCCTCGTTCTCCACCTCCACCTAGACCTCGTTGGGCTCGACAGACACTTGAGTCAGCGGGTTCTCTTGTTGGGGATCCTTCAGATACACGGAGGACTCAATAACAACATCAGGACCTTCCACATGCATACATTGCTACCACTTCTGATCCATAGAGATTTCAGGAAGCATCAGGGGTTCCCGAGTGGGACCAAGCTATGGAGGAAGAGTATAGTTCCTTGATGAGGAACAACACATGGGAGTTAGTCCCTCTCCCTAAGGGGAGAAAGATGGTTCGATGTAAGTGGATCTATTGAACCAAGTTTTCCATGGATGGTACTGTGGATAAGTATAAGGCTCGACTTGTTGTGAGAGGTTTCTCTCAGGTTCCAGGTGTTGACTATACTGAGACCTTTGCGCCTGTAGCCAAGATGAACTCCATTCGCTTGACACTTGCTATTGCTGGAACTCATGGTTGGGTTGTACATCAGTGGATGCGAAGAGTGCTTTTCTTCATGGGGATCTTGATGAGGAGATCATTACAGGGAGCATCACATCCATCATTAGCAGTGTCAAATCTGCTTTGCCTGACAGATTTGCTATAACTGACTTGGGTCTTTTGCACTACTTTCTTGGGATAGAGATTTCACAGTCATCTTCTAGGATTACAGTTTCGTAACCCAAGTATGCTCTTGATCTACTTGCACACTTTCATATGGCTGATTGTAAGCTTGTATCGACTACCTTTCTTTCAGGAATTAAGCTTGAGGCTAAGTGCTCTTCTCCACCAGTTGATGCCACATTGTATCGTCAGCTTGTGGGTAGTCTCATCTACTTGACTCACACACGCCCTGACATTTCATTTGCGGTTGGCATGGTTTCCCGCTTCATGCAGGAACCACATGAGCTTTATTGGAAAGCCACCAAATGCATCCTACACTACTTCCAGGGTACACATAATTATGGGATTCACTATGCAACAGGCACATGACTTCGCTTGGTTGGGTACACCGAATCCGATTAGGCTGGTGATCTTGATGATTGTAAGTCTACTTTTGGTTACAACTTCCACCTTGGTTTGGGCCCCATTTGTTGGCAGAGCAAGAAGAAGCATGCTATTGCTCTCTCTTTGACTGAGGCTGAGTATCGAGGGGTCGTTAATGCAATGATTGAGACTATTTGGCTTCAACATATTCTCACAGAGTTTGGGTTCTCCACTCCACGGCTGATAGTTCTACATTGTGACAATCAGAGTGCTATTGCAATCTCGAAGAACCCGGTTCAACATCAGCGGACCAAACACATAGAGATTCATATGCACTACATCTGAGAGCTGATTCAGGAGCAGGTCATTGATTTGCAGTATTGTCCTACAATGGAGCAGGTTGCAGACATATTCACCAGAACCTTCACTGAGAGTACGTTCCAGCAGTTGCGAGCTCTCTTGGGGGTGCAGGATGTTTCATTAGGGGGGGTCAGCTGACTTCTCCTTCCTCTCTTATGGGGGGGACTTTTTCCTCTTTGAGGTTTTTTCCTTCTTCTTTGAGAGTTTTTTGTACATTTATCTCTCTTTTGGGGGGGAGTTTTATCCCACTGGGTTTTCTCCCTTTCTTCGTTTTGTGAGAGATTGCATTGCATTGGTTTGCTTGCATTTCCATATTGTACATGGCTACCTATCATGGCCTAGTAGCCGAGACCCATCTTGCATTGTTGAATTGAGTCTTCATTCCCTTAAGTTACACTTAAGGGGGGGTGTTGGTGTAATTAATTATTCTTATAGGATATAATTACACTTTACTTAAGTTAACTTAGGATAATGCATCTCATCGTAGTTTGGATATGAGACACTTAGGGAAGTGTGCACATAAGGATGATGCTTGTAGGAGAAATTCTACATTTTGTGGTCTTATCTTGCTGTTACATTCCACATTTGGTGGGTCATCCACCTCTTGTGGAATATTATATTATTTATCCTACCTTCCCCTACTTTTTCTTACCTACCCTTGTTTCTCATTGAGCCACATGTCATGATTGTGTGCTCACATATCCATTTGGCCTTGCCTATATATGCAAGCCAATATTCATTGTATTGGTTAATCCAGTTGATCATTTGTCTATTGATGAGAATACAATTTGTTCTTGTCATACTATTGTCTCTTTTATGTGCTTTTCATTGTGCCTTTGATCTTGGCAAAATCTCACATTAATAAATTAATTATAAGAAGAATTTAAATAAATAAATTAAAATAATTAATTTAAGTGTCTACATTTTGCCCCTCTTTTATGCAGTGGAAAATTTGGCTATGGGTAAAAGATAGAAGAAGAAAAAAAGATGCCCCAACGTAAAACGTGGGTGGTGTATGCCCCCTCGAGAATTTTTTAGAAAATTGATGAGAAATTCTTGAAACGAAGAAGAAAGAAGAAGGGGCGAGAAATGAACGAGAAAGAAAGATAGAGTGGATTGAGAAAAATAGAAGAGGAGATAGAAGGAGGGAGAGTACGAACGAAATTGGTCCATAAGGGGGTCCATATAAGCCACAAAAGGCCCAATGAGGGGTCATTGTTACACACAAGCCTTGGAGAAACTTAGAGCCTAGAAGAAGAGAAGGAGAGATGGTTCGCGTTACCACTCGTGAGCACCGCACCAAGAGGATCCAATAGTATGAGAGACCCACGGGATATGGACCACCGATATGTACGACTATCCTCTATGATTTTGTAGGTTTAGGCTAGGGTTATGGCTTAGGTAAGCGTAAAATTTTAGCGAAGTGGACGCGCTGATCGCCGTTTCAAAGCACACGCCTCTAGGGTAGCGCGAGCGCTGGTGAGTGGAAGGGGAAAACTTGGGGTTTTGGGGCGAGCACTCATGTTTAACATGGGCAGTCGCGCTTTGGCATGGGAACTCATGGTGGAGGGGAGTTAGGGTTAGGAAAACATAGCGCGGCGCAGTCAGTCACGCTAAGGTAGTTTAGGATTTGGTCAGGTGGCAAAAGAGGTTGGGCGATGCATGCGGTCGCACTATTTTGCTTCAGTGTCCCTACTGGGGGTCTGTCAGTGCGTGCGCCTGTAGAATGGTGCCAGCACCACAAGTTTGGCGCGAGCGATGAGTGAATCAGCACGTGCGCTAGGGAAGAAATGGATGGAAAATAGGCTTAGAATTTTTGGGTTGGGGTAAGGTATGGGTGCATCAGGGAGCAGGATAGAGCTTAAGGATGTGAAATGATGAATTGGATTGTTGGATGCAAGCTAATTTGGGGCCGTTGGTGTCGAGGGAGCACTGGCCAGCAACCATGAGATTATATCAATGGTTGTGGTCGGATGAGTTAGAGTTCCTAGCTGCTGTGGGGTTGCATTTTGTGGGTAGGTGGCTGAGGATTCGAGCCCATACTGGGATGATGACGACTTTAGTTGAGAGGTGGGATAGTAGATATAACACCTTCCACCTACCTATCGGTGAGGCGATGATGAATCTACAAGATGTATGGAGGATCCTGAAGATCCGCATTCACGACGTCATCTTGGAGTACCGATTAGATGCAAAATATTTTTACCTCCGGGAGGTTTGCGAGTATGAGGCCTTGCCAATGCTGGATAGGAGAAAGATGCATTTAGGTAGGGCGATGGGTCTCCAACATATGCCTCTTCTAGTACTTGTGATTTGCAAATTTCTAAGCAGACGAATTCTACTTGATCTTGGAGGACATGGGTTTCCGGTTGGATGGAGAAGGTGTGTTTACTTCATGGTACATGATTGTGTGAAGTATGCTTGGGGAGACACAATGTTGGCTCAGTTATACCATGATATGCATCTCATGGTGTATAGGGAGTATGCCAGCTTATATGGAGGAGTCACACTTCTCCATATTTGGGCTTGGGTGCATATTGTTGTTACTCGGCCACTAGGTGTATAGGATAGGCGGATCCGATGACAATATATAGATAGGTACAGGGGCCTACTACATTATACACGGATAGGATCAATATGGTTTTGGCATTGCATTTTTTATGAGCTTATGCAGTTCACATGGCGGCCATTTTTAGATAGTGAGATATGGAGGGGGGACTGGCAGCGGCACTGAGCTGGAGTGGAGATGTGGTTGTTTGGCAGGTCTGTATATACCATGGAGTATTATGCCCCTTACAGAGTAGCGAGACAGTTCGTTCTAGTCCAGGACATAGTGGGAGACATACCATTGTATCCTCGGACGACACGAGAGGAGAGATTTTGGGGCCCGACAGCGAGTCCGTTGGAGGGCACGATTAGTTTCCAGATAGCACCATATTTGGTTTGGGATGAGCGACTCAGGGCAGGGGAGGATCCAAGGATGAAAAGAGGATACATGAGCTGGTGAGAGGGACATTTTCGAGTGTGCCTTACCATTCATGGAATTCTAGAGGATGATGAGCTGCAACCGACAATAGATGAGATAGTCAGCGGAGAGGATGATGGACCGGGTGAGAGGGTTGTGGTTACAATAGGGAGGGATGCTGGCGGACAACAACAGAGGGTTAGGATGGTATGGAGGAGAGATCCTGAGGCAGGAGAGGGACAGGTAGGAGCATTACCAGCAGGAGAGGTAGCAGAGGGAGGGGATGGTGGGGGAGAGGAGGCTGTACCCATGGATATTCTAGAGGCACAGGTACAGGGTGCAAGGTCAGAGGCTAGGGGAGGAGTGCCATAGGCTAATTTTGACAGTCCAACAGTAGAGAGATGCCACCTGGGTGACAATTCACTTGCTTGAGGATGAGCTATAGATAGAGAGAGCTGGGAGGCAGAGCCTGGAGGCATTGCGGTGGGAGATAGTAGATTTAATTGAGAGCCTCCATATAGTGAGGACAAAGGTAGATGCTCTGAGGGGGGAGAGGGAGGAGTCTGAGCGAATGCTAGAGGAGACACGAATAGGGATTGCCATTGAGGGTTTACATGACGTTCTCCGTCGATAGGATGATGAGGCAGAGGATTTGCGGGGTTGAGTGCAGAGGCAAGAGGCAGATGCCACATGGCTGTGAGGGGAGAGGGATGTGGCCCATCAGATGTTGGTTCCCGCAGGGCTTGGCAGATGTATTATGATATGATGCAGCAGAGGGAGAGGGTGGAGAGGGCAGGTCGGGAGGCTGCCTACTATAGGGGGCTATAACATGGAGTGGTACCTGTAGCGCAGTGAGCAGCCTCGTACACTGAGAGTGTGAAATCTAGAAGGAATAATAGCCAATGACCCACACAAAGCCAACAGATAGGTGGATTAATGGGTTTTAGGCCACCTAGAGGAGGGGGAGTAGGAGGATCTGGGGGAGGAGGTGCTAAGGAGGGAGTTGGGGAGACAAGTGGAGAGAGCTAGCTCCATTTTGGCTTATGTGTTATACTTTGACCCTTCGGGGTGATCATTGTATTATGACAAACATATTCATATTTTTTAGCTTATATAATTTGTGGCGGTAGTGATGCATGTACCTTATTATGGACTCTATTTATTATTTTTATGATGTGATGCATGGATGATGATTATGGATGTATTGTGCTGACCTATTTGTGATGCAGGGTGGATGCTTATATATGTATGCCTATGATGCGTTACTGACATGTTTATGGGTGCAGGATGAGTGATTATGCAGGTCCATATGTTTTTGTAAATGCAAATGATTTGTGATAAATTACTAAATGCAATTTATATGAGGAATGGATGATGAATGTAATGCCACCTAAACAGATAATGCAATGTAAATGATCAATACTATGCAAATGATGTGATCTAAATGAATGATGAAATGAATGAATAATGTACTATAAATGTAAGATGGACAATGAATGTAATCTAAGCAAATGAATTAATGCCATCTAATATGAATGGATAATATAACCTAAATGACGTATGCAATGCAATCTAAATGCAATCTAAGTGAATAGTGTAATTAAATGAATAGATAATGGAATCTATATGAATAATGAAATGAATGATGCCACCTAAGTGGATAAAATGAATGGATAATGCAATTAGTGATGCCTTCTAAATGCAGAATGTTTTTTGTGAATATGCCGGAAGTAATACAATGATCTTGGATAGAAATAGAAGAATAGGGGAGAGGGGGGGGGAATCAAAGACTCCATGGGATTATTAGATTGGTAAAATTGGGACTTTATGGAATGATGGGGAGATTTATGCACAAAAGATGTGAAGAGACAACCTAGTTTGATATTGCCCTAGGTAACCTGCACCACTAATTATAGGAACCAGGATGCCATGAGAAACCCAAGGCATGGACTGACTCACAGTCAAAAGGGAATTGCTTGCACACAGCTAAGCAAGTGTTGAGGAACACTGATACAAAGATGTGGGTACGTGCAAGGAAACCCTCAAACACACCGATACCTCTTGTACACGAGAAGGTAATGTTAATAAACACTAGTACCAGGTCACCGGTTCACACAAGAGAGATCCAAAACACGCCATGCCATGAAAATATGCCCCAGTATGCACCTACTGTCAACATACCTGGATATGGAAGATCTGGGCAGTTGTAGATAGTTGCAGTCGTAGGGAAAAAGATGCAAGTCACCCATACAGGACCAACTGATGCCTCTTGCCAAGAGTAGGATTAGGATGGAGGATTAAACTGTTAGACGAGGGAAGGATTCATCCCTAGGGCAAAGGATAGGGTGGGTGGATTTTGGACTAGGCAAATGAATAGATGACCTTGAAGATTAACTTGCGGACTCGGGATTGACCTCAAGACTTGATGAAGCTCACACATAGGCACAGGCTTAGGAAACGGGAGGCAAAAGCTCAGTTTGATGGGACAATCTTTATTCATGATTTAGGCGAAGACACATCATCATACGTGTGATTTATTCTAGCAGGAGTGGAGGAATGTCATGATGGGCGAATTGGATAGTGAGGATGATGGATAT